>NW_004444244.1:580430-741671 GCF_000243295.1 Trichechus manatus latirostris
CATTTGATGTTCTAGGGTTTCAGGATTGTTGATTCTCTGTTTGGCTTAGTTTTTCGGATCTTTGTTGTGGAGGGACGGCGTGGTGCTTCTGCCTAGAGCGCCATCTTGCCGGAGTCTCCTCAGATTTGTTTTTTGGCCTCTGACAAAAATTAGTAAGATTGAAAATATTTGGTGTTTTTGAAAGTACAAGAAAATAGACATGTTCACGTATGGTTCACCAAACCCCAAACTACTGCTGTTGAGTCAGTTCCAACTCATAGCAACCCTGTAGGACAGAGTAGACGTGTCTCATGGGATTTCCAAGGCTGTAAATCTTTATGGAAGCAGACTGCCACATCTTTCTGCCACAGAACAGCTGGTGGGTTAGCAGCTGAGTGCTTAACCACTGTGCCACCAGGGTTCCTTACATATGGTTGAGGGAATTGTGAATTAACAATGTATTTGGTGGCAAAGGATAATTTGATTATGCCTGTCGACTCTTAAAAAGCTCATACATTTGTACTTCTTGAAATCTACAATACAAAGTAAGGATGGTTTTTAGAGTATTGTAATAATAAAAAGTTGGAGTTATAGTAATGTCCATCATCATAACAATTAAGATACATTCTTTGGACAAATGCAGTCATTTAACACTTGGCATTTAATTAATTACAGTGCAATCATTTACTAAAGCTATTAACATTTAATGAATTAGACTTGCATGAAATGGCAGGGGGAGATGTCTAAGACATTAAATAGGAAAAAAACCAAATCACAGAAGAATGGTATAGTACCCCATCTATGTAGTTTGTTGCATTACTTGAATCTTTTAAAATGAAAATGTATCACTGGGATAGTTTAAAACTTAAGGGAAAATTATAGAACAGTGTTATAAAACTTCAGCTCAAGGAGCTTGAAAAGAATGAAATTAATCAAAAGAAGCACAATTGGGCACACATATGTGATTGTTGTTCTTAGGTGCTGTCAAATCGGTTCCGACTCATAGTGACCCTGTGTACAACAAAACTAAACACTGCCTGGTCCTGCACCATCCTCATAATCATTTTTATGCTTGAACCAATTGTTGCAGCCACTGTGTCAATCCATCTAGTTGAGAGTCTTCCTCTTTTTCACTGACTCTCTACTTTACCAAGTATGATGTCCTTCTCCAGTGACTGGTCCTTCCTGATAACATGTCCAAATATGTGAGATGAAGTCTCACCATTCTTGCTACTAAGGAGCATTATGGCTGTACTTCTTCCAAGACAGATTTGTTCGTTTTTTTGTCAGTCTGTGGTATATTCAACATTGTTCACCAACACCATAACCTACAGGCATCAATTCTTCTTTCTTCCTTGTTCATTGTCCAACTTTCCCATGCATATGAAGCAGTTGAAAACACCATGGCTTGTGTCAGGTTCATCGTAGTCCTCAAAGTGACATCTTTGCTTTTTAACACTTTAAAGAGGTTTTTTGCAGCATATTTGCCCAATGCAATGCGTCGTTTGATTTCTTGGCTGCTGCTTCCATGGGTGTTGATTGTGGATCCAAGTAAAATGAAATCCTTAACAACTTCAATCTTTTCTCCATTTATCATGATGTTTCTTATTGGTCCAGTTGTGAGGATTTTTGTTTTCTTTATGTTGAGGTGTAATCCATACTGAAGGCTGTAGTCTTTGATCTTTATCAGTAAATGCTTCAAGTCTGCATCACTTTCAGGAAGCAAGTTTGTGTCATCTGCATATCACAGGTTGTTAATGAGTCTTCCTCCAATCCTGATGCCACGTTCTTCTTCATATAGTCCAGCTTCGGACTATTTGCTCAGCATACAGATTAAGTATGCTGAAAGGGTACAACCCTGATGCACACCTTTCCTGACTTCAAACCACACAGAATTCCCTTGTTCTGTTTGAACGACTGCCTCTTGATCTATGTACAGGTTCCTCATGAACACAATTAAGTGTTCTGGAATTCCCATTCTTCACAATGTTATCCATAATTTATTATGATCCACAGAGTCAAATGCCTTTGCATAGTCGATAGAGCCCAGGTAAACATCTTTGTGGTTATTTTCTGCTTTCAGCCAGAATCCATCTGACATCAGCAATGATATTCCTAATTCCACATCCTCTTCTGAATCCAGCTTGAATTTCTGGGGGTTTCCTGTCAATGTACTGCTGCAACTGCTTTTGAATGATTGTCAGCAAAATTTTTCTTACTTTTGATATTAGTGATATTGTTTGAAAATTTCCACATTCAGTTGGATCACCTTTCTTTGGAAAGAGCAGAAATATGAATCTCTTCCAGTCAGTTGGTCAGGTAGCTGTCTTCTAAATTTCTTGGCAGAGATGTGTGAGCACTTCCAGCGCTGCATCCATTTGTTGAAACATCTCAATTGGTATTCCATCAATTCCTGGAGCCTTGTTTTTCACCAGTGTCTTCAGTGCAGCTTGGGCTTCTTCCTTCAGTACCATTGGTTCTTGATCATACGCTACCTTCCAAAATGATTGAACATCGACCAATTCTTTTTGGTACAGTGACTCTGTATTCCTTCCATCTTATTTTGATGGTTCCTGCATCTTTCAATATTTTGCCCGTAGAATCCTTCAGTATTGCAACTCAAGGCTTGAATTTTTTCTTCAGTTGTTTCAGTTTGAAAAATGTTGACTGTGTTCTTCCTTTTTGGTTTTCTAACTCCAGGTCTTTACACATGTCATTATAATCCTTTTACTTTGTCTTTTTGAGCCGCCCTTTGAATTCTTCTGTTCAGCTCTTTTACTTCATCATTTCTTCCTTTCACTTTAGCTACTGTACATTCAGGAGCAACTTTCAGAGTCTCTTCTGACATCCATTTTCGTCTTTCCTGTCTTTTTAATGACCTTTTACTTTCTTCATGTATAATGTCCTTGATGTCCTTCCACAGCTCATCTGGTCTTTAGTCATTAGTGTTCAATGTGTCAAATCTATTCTTGAGATAACATGATTGTTAGTGAAAACCAATTAAACTGCTTTAGATAGCAGTTTGGCAATATGAATATAAATCTACTAAAAGTATGTACTGACTCAGAAATGCCACTCTCAAACTATCTGAAGAAATAAACCAGCTTACAGAAATAGTATTGCTCAACATAGCATTGTTTATAATAAAAATTTGGAGAAGACAGAAGAAAAAGCTAAATAGGGAAATGTTTAAATACATTATAGGTTTATAGGCTGGTATCCCAGTTACTGTTCTTACCATTTTGTTGTGCTCACTGATTTTGTGAGTGAGGAATTCAGAAAGTGCATAGTAGGAACAGCTTTCTATCTCCACGATGTCTGAAGGGCTGAGGTCTCAACTAGGAAAACTCAAGGCTGGAGGTGACTTGACAGTTGGAAAGTTGTGATGTAAGGCCTAAAATTAATGATCAGTATTTTGTGCTACTTTGACATCTGATAAAATCACAAGGGCTTCAAATGGTCTAATAAAAGTTCCTCTGACCACCCTGCTTCACTGGATAAAGTCCCCTAGCCAAACAACCCTCCTTATCACAGAGGCCAGGTGCATTTCCAGCTTAGAGCTGAATAGTGGGTTTCAGTTCCCTCCCAGCCCATGGAATTAAACAAGCGTGTCACATCCTCCCATGGTGTCTTAGTTATCTAGTGGTGCTGTAACAGAAATACCACAAGTGGATGGTTTTAACAAAGAGAAGTTTATTTCCTCACAGTAAAGTAGGCTAGAAGTCCAAATCAGGGTGTCAGCTGCAGGGGAAGGCTTTCTCTGTCAGCCTTCTCATCAATGTTCTCCTGAACTAGGAGCTTCTCCACACAGGGACTCTGAGTCCAAAGGACATGCTTTGCTCCTGGCACTGCTTTCTTGGTGGTATGAAGTCCCCAACTCTCTGCTTGATTCCCTTTCCTTTTGTCTCTTGTAAGATAAAAGGTGGTGCAGGCCACACCCCAGGGAAACTCCCCTTATATTGGATCATGTATGTGACCTTAGTAAGGGTGTTTCAATCCCACCCTAATCCTCTTTAACATAAAATTACAATCACAAAATGGAGGCCATCCACACAATCCTGGGAATCATGGCGCAGCCAAACTGATACACAATTTTTTGGGTGTGTGACATAATTCAATCCATGACACATGGGACACATGACACATGTCGCGCATTCCCAAAACACTTTGTTCTTCACAGTTCCTAAGTGCAGTCTCCATCTGGCCCTGTGTGGCAGGTTGTGTCCTTCCCCTAAGCTATGGTTATATGTGCCTAATAAACAGCTGTCAGTTTCATCTGTCCACTATTGGGTTTTTGGCCTTCTCCATAATCCTAGGGCAGGAATCTAAGACGGTGGAATCATCTGAAGCTGTGCTGTCCAATATGATAGCCACTAGTGACTGTTGAACACTTGAAGTGTGGATAGTCTGAATTGAGATATGCTGTAAGTGCAAAATTCACATCAGATTTTGAAGACAGTGTTAAAAAAACTCAATTTTTTTATATTGATTACATATTGAAATGCTAATATTTTTAGTATTTTGGGGTAAATATATTATTAAAATTAAATTTTAATGTGGCTACTGGAAAATTTGAAGTTATATGTGGTCCACATTTGTGGTTTACATTCTACATCTGTTAGATAACACTGATCTGAAGATTTTCTTACAAGTCAGGTGGTAGATGCTGTTGGATGGGACCTCAGCTAGAGCTATTGACAGGGATACCTACACATGACCTTTTCATGTTGCTCTTTGGGCTTCTTCACAGCATGGTGTCTGGATTCCAAGAGTGAGTATACCAAGAGGACCAGGCAGAAAACCAGTATTGCCTGTTGTGACCTAGCCTCAGAAATAACAGCATCATTTCTGCCTTAGTCAAGCCTACCCAAATTCGAAGGAAGGAGACAGAGACCACACTTCTCTGTGAGAGGAATATCAGGGTTACATTGTAAGAAGAGCATATTGGATGGTCCTGTGACCATTTTAGAAAATACAGTCTATAACTGGTATATGATACAGCCAATAAAAAGGATGGAGTAGATAGTATGTTCAGTGAAAAAAAGGTCATAGAATAGTATCTAAAAGCTCTACGACAGAAATTAGGAATGTGAATTTTGACATCAGGGAGTAAGATGGAGCTAATATCTTTATATACTTGGTAAGAGCATTGACAAGTTATATAACCTATCCAAGCATCTACTGTGTGCAGATTAAAAAATATATATATATTAGATTGGTTTACAGGAGATAATGCTTAGCTGAATGCTATATGCATAGTAAGAACAAGTTAAATGTTAGATGCTGCTGTGTTAATGATGATCATCCTTCTGTTTTGGGGGGCCAGGTCTCAGATTAATAATTCTTTTTTTCCCCACTCCTCCCCCTTTTGGCCAAATCAGATGTTTTTTAGTATTCCACTTTATCTCCTGTGTTGACTTTTTAGCTTTGTCCCTTTGTGTCTGTGTGTGTGTCGTGTGTGTGCGGTGTGTGTGCTTTCTGTGAAGATGATAATATACATCTCTAGAATATCAGAATCTAAGTCAAATGTATTACTTCACTAACATATAAGATCTTTATTAATGTAATTTTCAGTTATTATGCTTCTTTGTATTTTTGTTGTCAGATATCTTCTATAGATTTTATAAATCCGTGTTCTTTTGTTATTTTACTTTAAAAGTCTTTAAAGAAATTTAATAATATGTATGTATAAAAATAGGAATAATATGTTTAAAGGTCTTTTATATTTTCTGACCTATATACTCTTTCTGGTGTTCTTTGTTCCCTTCTGCAGAACCAGAATTCTATTAAAGATTTTTTCCCCATAAATATATAGAACTTTTTTTAAAAAATGCATTTCTTATAGTGTAGAACTGTTGGAAATGAATTCTTTCAACTTTTGTCTATCTGAACATGTTTTTATTTCACTTTCATTTTAAAGAAGATTTTTGATTTATGTAGAATTCCAGGTTGACAGTTTTTTATTTTGGTTTAACACTTTAAAGATGTCACTCCTTTGTCTTCTGGCCTCTGTTGTTTCCGATGACAAGCCAGCTGTTATTATTGTTACCATTTGTCTAATTTTTTTTTCTTTGGTTGCTTTCAAGATATTCCCTTTATTTTTGGTTTTCAGCAGTTTGATTATGTTCTACTTAGGTCTGTTTTTCTTTCCTGCTTGGAGATGTCTCATTAATTTTGGGAAATTCTCAGCTAGTACCTTTTCAGCCACTTCTTTTGCCCAGTCTTCTCTCTCAGTCCTCTAGATTTTCTATTACACATGTATTAGAATGTTTGATATTTTACCACAGATCTCAGAGTTTTTGTTCTTTTTTTCCCACATTATGGCTCTTAACCCCTAAATACTTAAATTTTTCTGTTTTTTTTTTTTTTAATAATATTTTATTGTGTTTTCGGTGAAGATTTACAGAGCAGTTTAGGTTCCCATTCAACAATTTCTACACAAATTGTTCAGTGACATTGGTTACATTCTTCACAATGTGTAAACATTCTCATTTCCGTACAGTTTTTCTATTTCTTAAAAATATGAGTTTTCTTTTAGAAACTTATCAACTTCAGTACATTCACTATTGATATAATACTTGTATCTAATCTACAGTCCATGTTCCAATTTTGTCAGTTGACCCAATAACAATCCTTATAGCACTTTCACCCCTCCATGTCAGTACCCAGTCTACAATCAGGTATTGTTTTTGGTTATTATGTCTCTTTGTTTCCTTTAAGCTGGAACTTTTTTTTACAGCCTTTCTTTGTCTCTTATGGCATTGACATTTTTGAAGAATACTTTTCTTTAAAGGAATTTTCCTCATTTTGAGTTTGCCCGATGTTTCTTCATGATTATATCACTAACTTTCTTATCACATGTGCCTAATCAATTAAACCCATTCAATGAGTTCTTAATTTTAGTTTTTTTTTAGTTCTAGAATTTTTATCTGATTTTTTTATAGTTTTTAGTTCTTGCTGAAATTATGTACCTTTGTATTTAACTTCTTGCATATGTTAATCATTGCATTTAAAGTCCAAGCCTGATAATTTCAATATCTGGATGTCCAATGGGTCTGTTTTTACTACCTGTTCTTTCTCTCGGTTTTCAGTCATTTTATGTTGTGCTGTATGTCTGCTTATTTGTGATTGAGTGGTGAACATTGTGAATGAAAATATACAGATAACCTGAGGCTCTGGGTGATATTATCTTCCTTCAGAAATGATTTGCTTTTGCTTTTGGCAAGCAGTTTGTCTAGAAGATTCCCTTGATCAGGAATTGAGGTTATTCAAAGCTGGGATGCAGGCCTTGTGATGGTTATTCTAGGTCTAGTCCACTCTTATTTGTAGTATATAGTCCTTCAGGGCCTTGTGATTTTACCAGGGCCTCTCCTGGTTTGCCCCAAACTTTCTTTTGTCACCTAACTGCATACGAGTCTGGAAGGTCTGTTCAATATCCCAGACTTTCAGCAACTGCTTTTGCTTTCAGTACCAGCAATTACCTTGATCAGAAAAACAGCACCAATAAAATTCTTTTACAAAAACAGATGGCTGCACCACAGGGTGTAGTTTGCTGACCCTATATTATTTCATAACAAGTTGTCCCAGAACTTAGCAGCTTAAAACAGTACAGATTTATTATCTCACAGTTCCTTAAGGTTGGGAAATTGAGAGTGGCTTAGCTGTGTAGATTTGGCTCAGGGTCTCAAGATGTTGAAGTCAAGAAGTCACCTGGGACTATAGTCATATGAGGGCTTGACTGAGGCTGGAGGATCTATTTCCAAGATAGCTCAGTCACATTGCTGTTTGCAGGAGCCTCAGTTGCCTGCCATTCAGGTCTTACCATAAGGTTACTTACATTTCTTCATTACATGGCAACTATGTTCCCCCAGAGCAAATGAACCCATAGAGAGTTTCTGATGTGACACACTGTCCCTTCCACCATATTGTAACTGACTAAAATGAGTCACTAAGTCCAGCCACGCTCAAGGGAAGGAGGATTAACTAACTTCTTGAAGGGGATGTAGCAAAGTATAGACATGTTTTTAATATATACACTATACTGTATAGGTAAGTTATTTATTTTTTGTGGTAATGTTTTTGTCCATATAAAACTTCTTTAGGCATGAGGAGCTTTTTGAAACATAAGATTTACAGCTAGATGTAATATGGACTGACTTTTCTGCATTGTTTGCCATTACTTTAGAAATACGTATGGAATCTCATAGTTTATCATCTCCATCTACCCTCAGCCCTAGGGGCAGAACTAAATTTATATTCAGAGGAACTGGGCAGGCCTAAACTCTCCTACTGAAACTTAAAAGTTATGTTAATCCATGGAATTTTTAACTTTTGATGGATTTAGTATGCTTTTTAGTGAAAAAGTAATTTAGATTCAGACAGAGGCTGAGAGTGGTTTATTCTTCCACTTCATGCCTATTGCTGACCCAAAAACCAAACCTGTTGCCGTCGAGTTGATTCCGACTCATAGCAACCCTGTAGGACAGAGTAGAACTGCCCCATAGGGTTTCCAAAGAGTGACTGATGGCTTCGAACTGCTGACCTTTTGGTTAGTAGTCGAGCTCTTAACAACTGTGCCACCAGGGCTCCAAAAAATGGTCATAGGTATGGGCAGTATTTCAGATGTATTAGGTAGATTCATTTTCCTGGACTTGAGGTATAATAAAAAATTTACTTAAAGCCTCTAGCATGCAGCGTACCAAATAACTCTTATTGCTCTGCCAACAGGCACATTTAACTTACACTCTTGCATTATTAGAGGAGCTTGAGTATACAGGTTGAGTATTTCTGCTTATTGCGTACCTGTCACCAAGAGGCTGGTTTAGAGTTTGTACACCCCAATATTCATTAGGATTTGTTTCTAATTTTTACTTTCTCCAGTTAATAAGCTGGAATCATTTGATCCCTTTCATAATGTAATAAAATCTCATCTTTCTTCCACAGATTCTGTCTTAGTATGGGTTCTCTAGAGAAGCAAACCAGAGAAGTGTGTATATATATATATATAGAGAGAGAGAGAAAAAAATTTACTTCAAGGAAATGACTCATGCAATTGTGGGGGCTGGCAAGTTCCAAATCTGTGGGTCAGGCAACAAGGTGAAGACCTCTACTGGCTCACGTGGTTGCAGGAATGACACACAGAAAATCTGCAGGTCAGGTGGCAGGCCAGGGACTTCTACAGGCTTACGTCCCAAGAACATAGGTCAGGAAACGGGAAGAGTGCAGGGTCAAGAAAAAAGAGCGAGCTTTGTCAGAACATCCATTTATATATTGAAGGCAGGCCACACCCCCAAGGAAACTCCTCTTTGAACTGATTGGCTGCTCACATTAGATCACCCAGTGGAAGAAGAGTACATAGTGTCTGCCAACTACTGAGAATCATAGCCTAGCCAAGTTGACACATAACATTAATCATTACAGTCCACCCCTTGTCAACTTGGCACCTATACAATCTCCTTGAACCATACTTAATCTCTAAATAAAGAATTACGAAGTCATACTTGCGCCTAACATGCATACAACCAAAAACTCACGAGCCCCTTCTACATCTTGTATTTTTGTAATAAATAATGGGATAAGGGAAGGAAAAGATATTTTATACCCACACAGACATAACAAAACAAGGAAGAAATACTCATAACAATTATGGTCTTTGTTTCTACAACTGGTCATGTCATTGTAGCTGGTATTTAGAACTACCTTCTTCCACTAAAACCAAAAAACTAAACCCGTTGCCATTGAGTCAATTCCGACTCATAGTGACCCTATAGGACAGAGTAGAACTGCTGCATAGGGTTTCCAAGGAGCACCTAGTGGATGCTAACTGCTGACCTTTTGGTTAGCAGCCGAGCTCTTAACTGCTGTGCCAGCAGGGCTCCCTTCTTCCACCACCCATCCTGTATTCCCTTTGCCCTCAGCAAGTACCTCAGCAGGTCGTGGTTCTTAGGTGGGGTGAGCCAAACCTTAATTCTTGGAGGGTCTGGGCAGTTAGTAGTCATGTTGGAATTAGGCTGCAGTAGTTTTCCATTGACTTTAATCACAGGGACAGGATAGTACTAAGAGACACCCAAAGGATCCCCTGTGTTCCAGATATACTCTTCTTTATCTCCATTATGTAATATCAATCTGATTTCCTCTTGTTAATAAGGATCAATCACACTAGCCAGTATGGTAACTCCCTTTTGCCTGTTGATCCAGAGGCATGAGGTGCCTAAAGTGACCAGGTGGCATTCTTAACTTCCAGTTCAATGGAATCAATGTTGTGCCTCCAGGAGAGAGCATTCCTCCCTTTGGAACTAAGACCTCTAGACCTGCAGAGCATTGGGTCGTGGGGACAGGAAGCAAAAATTTTGTGAGTCACTAGGGGTAATGGTAAGTGATGCCACTCCCATTTCCACCTCTTGATTCCTGGACCTGTGAATCCTGGCTGTGGGAGAAACAGCACTATATATTGGATGCTGGTTTAGAGCATATACAGCCTCCTGGAGAACATTGCCCCAACCCTGCAAGGTATTGCCACCTAGCTAGTGCTGTAATTGTGTCTTTAGAAGGCCATTCCATCATTAAATCAAGCCAGCTGCTTAAGGATGATGGGGAACAGGATAAGACCAGTGAATCTCATGAACATGGACCTGTTGCTGCACTTCATTTGCTGTGAAGTAACTTCATTGATCCAAGGCAATGCTGTGTGGGAAACCATGACAGTGGATAAGGTATTCTGTAAGTCCACCGACGGTAGTTTTGGCAGAAGCATTGTGTGCAGGGAAGGCAAATCTGTATCCCAAGTAAGTGTCTATCCCAAAGAACAAAACACTGCCCTTTCCATGATGAAAGTGTAGCAATGTAATCAACCTGCCACGAGCTTGATGACTGATTGCCCCAAAAAATGGTGCCATATTGGGGACTCAGTGTTGGTTTCTGCTGCTGACAGATTGGACAGTCAGCAGTGTCTGTAACCAAGTCAGCCTTGGTGAGTGGAAGTCCATATTGCTGAGCCCATGCATAACCTCCATCCCTGCCACCATGGCCATTTTGTTCATGAGCCCATTGGACAATGACAGGAGTGGCTGGGGAAAGAGGCTGACTGGTATCTACAGAATGCATCATCCTATCAACTTGATTGTTAAAAACCTCTTCTACTGAGGTCACCATTTGGTGATGTTATAGATAGAATTGTGTCCCCCCAAAATATATGTGGTGAATTCTAACCCCTATACCTGTGGTTATAATCTCATTTAGGAATGGGTTTTCTTTGTTATGTTAATGAAGCAGTATTAGTGAAGGATGTGTCTTAAGTCAATTTCTTTTGAGATATAAACCGAGCAGATTAGGTACAGAGAAGCAGGAAGAGATGGGTGAAGATAGATGCCACATAACATGAAGGTGGCCAAGGAACCAAGGAGCAAGGACGTTCCCCTAGAGCTGACAGAGAGAGAAAGCCTTCCACTAGAGCTGGTGCCCTGAATTTGGACTTCTAGCCTCATAACTGTGAGAAAATTAATTTCTGTTTGTTAAAGCTACCCACTTGTATTTCTGGTATAGCAGCACAAGAGAAGACAATTGAGCATTCATATGAGACACAAATATCTTCACTTCTTTAGCCCATTCATAGAGGTCTGTCCACATACCTCTTTCCCATACCTCCTTGTCACCAGTTTTCCAGTCATGTTCCTCCCAAGTCCCTTACCATCCAGCCAACCTATTGGCCATAGCCCGTGAATCAGTATACAGTTTTACGTCTGACCATTTCTCCTTCCAAGCAAAATGAACAACAAGATGCACTGCTCAAAATTCTGCCCACTGGAAAAATTTCGCTTTACCACTGTCCTTCGGGGAAATCCCAGAAAGAGGCTGCAGTGCTGCTGCTGTTTGCTTTTGAGTGGTGCCTTCATATCACACAAACCATCTGTCTTAGGCTGGGTTCTGTAGAGAATCAAAACCAGTAAAGCATATAAATATGTATACAGAGAGATTTATATCAAGGAAACGGCTCACGTGGTTGTAGAGGCTGGAAAGTCCCAAATGTGTGGGTCAGGCTGGATGCTTCCCCTGACTCACATAGCTGCAGATGCTGACGAACCCAAGATCGGCATGTCAGACAGCAGGCCTATGGCTCGCAGGCTGTGGAGACTGACGTATCCCAAGATCGGCAGGCAAGATGGCAGGTAAGCTGCTACCTGAAGTCCCAAGAACTGGAAGTCAGACGAACAGGAGCCAGCTGCAGGATCAGAGTGAGCAAAAGCCCATGAGCCTTGCCAGAAAGTCCACCTGTAATGGGTGCAGGCCACTCCCCCCAAGGAAACTCCTTTTCAACTGATTGGCTACTCACAGCAGATCCCATCATGGAGGTGATCATATTATATCAGCTCTCATCATGGAGGTGATTGCATCATTATGTGACTACCAAACTACATCATAACTGCCAAACCACTGAGAATCATGGCCCAGCCAAGTTGACACACAACCTGAATTATCACAGTCCTCCCCTTGTCAACTTGGCACCTGTACACGCCTTCTTAAACTATACATAATCTCTGAATAAAGACAATTATAAAGTCATACTTGTACCTAACATGATATAACTAACATGCATACAACCAAAAATGCACTAGCCCTGCTTACACCTTATGTTTTATAAGTGGATAAAACAAAAATATTTGATGCACACATACTAGGAAGAAATGCTGATAACAATTACAGTCCTTGTTTCTGTAACTGGTCACATGGATGTAACTGGTATTTAGAACCACCTTCTTCTACCACCCATTCTGTATTCCTTTGCCCTCAGCAAGCACCTCAGCTGGTCACAGTTCTTTCCCTGTTGGGGTGACTCAAACCTTCATTCCTGAAGGGTCTGGGCCATTAGTAGTCACATCAAAATTGGGTTGCTATAGTTTTCTATTGACTTTAATCACATGTCATGGTAGTACTAAGAGACATCCTAAGGGATCTCCTGTATTCCAGATACACTCTTCTTTGCCTCCATTATGTAATATCAGTGCAATTTCCTCTTGGTAATCAGGATCAGTCACAACAGCCAATATGGTAACTCCCTTCTTTTGCCTGTTCATCCAGCAGCATAAGGAGCCCAAAGTGGCCAGGTGGCATACTTCCAGGTCAGTGGAATCAGTTATGTTTCTCCAGGAGGGAGCATTCCTTCCTTTGGAACTAAGACCTCTAGATCTGCGGAGCATCAGGTCGCGGGGACAGGAAGCAAAAATTTTGTGAGTGGGTCATTATGGGTAGTAGTGAGTTATGCCACTCCCATTTCCACCCCTGGATTCCTGGACCCATGAATCCTAGTTGTGGGAGAAGCAGCACCATATATTGGACTGGTTTAGAGCATTTACAGCCTCCTGGAGAACATTGCTCCAACCTTGCAATATACTGCTACCTAGCTAGTGGTGTAATTGTGTCTTTAGAAGGCCATTTAATTGTTCTATCAAGCCAGCAGCTTCAGGATGATGGGGAACATGGTAAAACCAATGAATTCTATGAGCATGGGCCCATTGCCACTCTTCATTTGCTGTGAAACAGATCACTTGATCCAAGGCAATGCTGTGTGGGATACCATGATGGTGGATAAGGCATTCTGTAAGTCCATGGATGGTAGTTTTGGCAGGAGCATTGCGTGCAAGGATGGCAAATCCATATTTGGAGTAAGTGTCTATCCTAGTCAGAACAAAATGCTGCCCTTTCCTTGATGGAAGCAGTCCAGTGTAATCAACCTGCCACCAGGTTGCTAGCTGATCAGCTTGAGGAATAGTGCCGTGTCAGGGACTCAGTGTGGGTCTCTGATGCTGACAGATTGGGCACTCAGCAGTGGCTGTAGCCAAGTTGGCCTTGGTGAGTAGAACTCCCTGTTGTAGAGCCCATTCATAAGTTCCATCCCTGCCACCATGGCTATTTTGTTCATGTGCCCATTGGGCAATGACGGGAGTGGCTAGGGAAAGAGGATGACTGGTTTCCACAGAATACGTCATCCTGTCCACTTGATTGTTAAAATCCTCCTCTGCTCAGGTCACCCTTTGGTGAGCATTCACACAAGACACAAATATCTTACTTCTTTGGCCCATTCAGAGAGATCTATCCACATACCTCTTCCTCATACCTCCTTGTCTCCAGTTTTCCAATCATGTTCCTTCCAAGTCCTTGACCATCCAGCCAAACCATTGACCATGACTCAGTATACAGTTGCACATCTGGCCTTTCTCTTTCCAAGCAAAGTGAACAACCAGGTGCACTGCTCGAAGTGCTGCCTATTGGGAGGATTTCCCTTCAGCACTGTCCTTCAGGGAGGTCCCAGAAAGGGGCCATAGTGCTGCAACTGTTCACTTTTGAGTGGTGCCTGCATATCGCAAAGAACCATCTGTACACCAGGCAAGAGTTTTCTCTTCCTCAGTCAAGTGATCATAAGGAACTCTCCATGAGGACGTAGGTGCAGACTGGGAGAAGTGACAAAAGTGGAGACCATGGGCATTTGAACTACTTCCTCATGCAACTTGTGCCTTCAGGTCTTGCTCAGACCCTATCTCGTATATACCACTTCTATTCAATGATAATGTGCTGCTGTGCACGTCTGACTTTATGGCTGTGTGGGTCACACAACACCCAGTTAATGATGGGCAGCTCAGGCCACATGGTGACTTAGTGGTCTGTGGATAAGTGTTCAGTCTCTACTAAAGCCCAGTAACAAGCCAAAGCTGTTTTTAAAATGAGAGTAGTTATCTTCAGAGAATAACAGGACTTTGCTACAAGTTCCTAAGGGTCTCTGCTGTGATTCACCAATAGGGGCCTGCCAAAGACTCAAAACAGCATCTCTATCTTCCATTGACACTTCAAGTACTATTGTATCAGCCCGATTACATAGTGTTATTCACAGAGCTGCTAGCATGGCAGCCTGAACTTGTTATGGAGCCTTCCCTTGTTCTGGGCCCCCCTCAAAACTACCAGCTTTTGATAAATAGGCTGGAGTAGTACAACCAAATGAGGGATATGTTGCCTCCAAAATCCAAAGAGGGCCACTAGGTGTTGTGCCTCGTTTTTAGTTGTGGGAGGGGCCATATGCAATAACTTATCCTTCACTTTAGAAGGAATATCTCAACATGCCCCACACCACTGGACCCCTAGAAATTTCATTCAGGTGGAAGGCACTTGGAGTTTTGTTGGATTAATTTCCCACCCTCTAGCATGCAAATGTTTTACCATAAGTCCAGAGTCATGGACACTTCTTCCTTACTAGGTCCAATCAGCATCATGTCATCAATGTAATAGGCCAGCGTGATGTCTTGTGGAAGAGAAAGGCAATCAAGATCCCTGCAGCCTGAATCATTGCATAGGGCTGGAGAGTTGATATATGCTGAGGTATGGCACTGAAAGTGTATTGATGGCCTTGCAAACTGAAGGCAAACTTCTGGTGGTTCTTTGAAACAGGTATGGACAAAAAGGCATTAGCCAGATCAATAGCTGCATGCTAGGTACCAGGAGATGTATTAATTTGCTCAAGAAATGAAACTACATCTGGAACAGCAGCTGGGGTTGGAGTCACCCCTGGTTAAGTTTTTGATAATCCACTGTCATTCCCCAAATCCATCTGTTTCTTTCACAGGCCAGATAGGTGAGTTGAATGGGTATGTGGTGGGAATCACCACCCCTGCATCCTTCAATTCCTTGAAAGTGGCAGTAATCTCTGCAATCCCTCCAGGAAGGTGCTATTGCTTTTGGTTTACTATTTTCCTAGGTAGGGGCAGTTCTAATGGCTTCCACTTGGCTTTCCTACCACAATAGCCCTTACCCGATAAGATCCAGTGTTAGGGTTCTGCCAGTTACTGAGTATATCTATTCCAATTGTGCATTCTGGAACTGGGAAAATTACTACAGGATGGGTTCGAGGACACATTGGGCTTACTGTTAGACAGACATAAGCTAAGACTCCATTAATAACCTGACCTCCATATGCCCCCACTCTGACTGGTGGGTCACAGTGACGTTTTGGGTCTCCTGGAGTTAGTGTCAGTTCAGAGCCAGTATGCAGTAGTCCCTGAAAAGTCTGATTATTTCCTTTTCCCAAATGAACAGTCACTCTCATAAAATGTCATAGTTCCCTTTGTGGAGGGCTTGGAGAAATATTAACAGTGTAAGTTTTTGGCAGTGTATTGGAGTCCTTCCAGAAGTAGACCCTTCATTCAAGGGTCATGAGTCTGTAAATTCACTCAGGTCTGGGCATTGATTGAGGGGCTGTGACTATTCTGGCGATTTGAGTTAAACTGCTGTTCACTTAACCTAGAATTCTTCCACTTGTACAGATCAAGTAAATAGTAAATTTCCTAACTATTTTGCTCCTAGGGACAACATGACTAAGTAGCCAATGCCATGAATCCATATGAGTCAGACTGTTCTGATTACTGCTTTGACCCTGCTGTCCTTTAAGGTAACCATGCCCACCTTGTCTGTTAATTGAGTACTGCCACTTAGCCCCTACTACCATGGGGTCCAATCAGCCCCATTGTAGTTAGGTGTCTTAATTCAGTTAGAGCAGTTCCCACTGTCAAATTTGGCTTACATAAAATAGAAATCAGAGCCGTCTTCAAGGATGCTGGGACTCCCTTTCCAATTTTTTCCTCACTGTTGTGCTAAAAGGTGTGTCCTCTGGGCATTCCATGTGTGGATCTGTGGGTCTAACCTGATAAATCCACTCTAACATGCCAATTTCCCTAAGCCTTTGGATACCTTCTTCTACAGTATACCAAGGCAGGTCTGGTACTTCAGCTTGATTTCATATAGGCCACCACGTGATCCATGCTTCAGCAACTCAACAGAATAAACTATTAGGTCCTTTCCTGACCTCTCGAGCTGAAACATTGAATAATCTGTGCTTAGTGGTCCCATATCAGTAAACTCAGACAGATACATCTTTATGTTCCTTTTATAATTATCCTACACCCTTAATAGCCATTTCCACACATATTCCCCAGGTATCTGTTTGTACATATTAGAAAAGTCAAGCAGTTCTTTTGGAGTGTAGTGTACCTCCTCCTGGGCCACACTTTGTACTTCACCTTTAGGGCCTCACTGTGACTTAAGTCTAGTTATAGGTCTAGACGCCAAAATGGGTGATGGGGATGTGTTTTGAGAATATTCAGCATTGTCTTATAAGGCATCTGCCTCAGGCGATGCCCCATACAAAGGCTCTTCAGACACAGCTGGGTTAATCTCATCAGATGGGGGTGGCAGGGCTCATGGTTTTACGGGGGGGTGGCTTAGCAGACAAAATCAGCAGAGTAATCTCTTTAGATGGGAATGAGGAGGCTGGTTTTGGTGGCAGGAGCAATTCAATGGAATTTAGGGGCTCAGTGTCCCCAACTTCCTGATTATCTGCCCATATGTTCCCATCCCAAGTTTCAGATCCCATTTCTTCCCAATCAGTGCCCTCACTTTAACTTCCAACACCACCTGAGGTTGGAAATTCAGTTGGTGTTGTAATTCAGCTACTCTTACGATAAAACTCTGGGTTTGGTTTTCGGCAATATCAGCTCTGTTACTGCAAGAAATAAGGCTTTTTTTTTTTTGAAAGCACAAGTGGAAACTTTGAGGTTGTTTATATGACCCTTGAGTTTTGACTCTGAAGCCCTGAGCTCATCTCTTTCTTTCACCACTTAGTTTAGTGAAAATAGGACCAACAAACCAGCTTCCTTATACTTCTCATTATGACAAAATTGTAGAAAGATTTCAAACATTCGATCACCCAGACCCTTACGTCACACCAATACCTGATCTATTGGTGGTGATATTTTGCATATTTCTATTTCTATCTCACGCCATGGATTGGCAGTGCCCTCTTTACTACTGGAAGCAGAGTCATCAACATCTTTAAGACTAACCAGACTTAAGAACCAATTTAGAAAACTCATCCTTACAATTTTGTTTCTCTGGAACCACTCTTGATATTAGATGTCTTAGGCTGGGTTATCTACAGAAGCAAAACCACTAAAGTGTATAAATACATATATAGAGAGATTTATATCCAGGAAATGGCTCATGCAGTTGAAGAGGCTGGAAAGTCTCGAGTCTGTGGGTCAAGCTGGAGGCTTCTCCTGACTCACGTAGATGTTGGGGCTGGTGAACCTAAGATAGGCTAGTTAAACAGCAGGCTTCTGACTCACAGACTTTGGAGACTGACACATCCCAAGATTGGCAGGCAAGGTGGCAAGTAAGCTACTAGCTCAAGTCCCAAGAACCAGAGGTCAGACGAAAGGAGCCAGCTGCAGTATTCAGAGCAAGCAAAAGCCCATGAGCCTTGCCAGAAATTCCACCTATATTGGATGCAGGCCATACCCCCAAGGAAACTCCCTTTCAACCTTTCAACTGATTGGTTCCTCACCGCATATCCCATCATGGAGGTGATCACATTATATCAGATCTCGTCATGGAGGTGATTACATCCTTATACGACTGTCAGACTACATCATAACTGCAAAACCACTGAGAATCATGGCCCAGCCATGTTGACACACAACCTTAATGAGTATACCATCTGTAAATCAGACGCGAGTTTTCTCTTCTTCAGTTGGCTGAGGCTATAGGTGCACACTGGGAGAGAGAAGGTAATGTGAAAGGAGTGGGGATCATGAGCATTTGGGCCACTTCCTCGTGTGACTTACTTGTGTCTTTAGGTCCTGCTCGAGTCTGATCTCCTATGTACCACTTTCATTTAATGACGGAGTGCTGCTGTGGACGTTCAGATTTTTGACTCTGTGGGTCAGACAACACCCAGTTCATGATGGGCAGTTCAGGCCACATGGTAACCTGGGGGCCCATAGTTAATTAAGCATTCAGGCTCTACTAAGGCCCAGTAACAAGTGAAAAGCTGTTTTTCAAAAGGTGAGTAGTTATCTGCAGAGGATGTCAGAACTTTACTCCAAAATCCTAAGGGTCTGCACTATGATTCACCAATAGGGGCCTGACAAAGACTCCAAACTGCATTTCTATCTGCAACTAACACTTCAAGCAGCATTGGATCTGCCAGATCATATTGTCTAAGTGAGAGAGAAGTTTTTACCACAGTCTGGGCCTGTTACAGAGCCTGATCTTGTTCTGGCCCCTACTCAATACTAGCAGCTTTTCAAGTCACTTGATAAATAGGCCAGAGTAGCACACCCAAATGAGGGATATATTGCCTCCAAAATCCATAGAAACCCACCAGCCATTGTGCCTCCTTTTTAGTTGTAGAAGTGACCAGATGGAACAACTTACCTTTCACTTTAGAAGGAATATCTCAACATTCCCCACGACTGGACCCCTAGAAATTTCACTGGGCTGGAAGGTGTCTGCATTTTTGTTGGGTTAATTTCCCACACTCTAGCATGCATAGCATGTACAAAGTATGAATCTAAGAAAATTGGAAATTGTCAAAAGTGAAACTGAGTTCTTGAAGATAGATGTCCTAGGTATTAGTGAGCTGAAATGGACTGGTATTGGCTAATTTGAATCACACAATCATATGGTCTACTATGCCGGGAATGACAAATTGAAGAGGAATGGCATCACATTAATTGTCAAAAAGAACATTTCAAGATCTATCCTGAAGTACAATGCTGTCAGTGATAGGATAACATTCATACACCTACAAGGAAGACTGGTTAATATGACTAGTATTCAAATTTACACACCAACCACTAATACCAATGATGAAAATTTTTACAATCTTCTGCAGTCTGAAATTGACCAAACATGCATGCAAGATGCAGTGATAATTATTGGTGATTGGAATATAAAAGTTGGAAACGAAGAAGGACCAGTAGTTGGAAAATGTGTCCTTGGTGATAGAAATGATGCTGGAGATTGCATTATAGAATTTTGCAAGACCAATGACATGTTCATTAGAAATACTTTTTTCAACAATATAAATGGCAGCTATACATATGGAATTCACCAGATGGAATGCACAGGAATCAAATCGACTATATCTGTGGAAAGAGACGATGGAGAAGCTCAATATCATTGGTCAGAATGAAGCCAGAGGCCGATACTGTGGAACAGACCATCAAGTGCTCATATGCAAGTTCAAGTTGAAACTGAAGAAAACTAAAACAGGTCCATGACAGCCAATGTATGACCTTGAGTGTATCCCACCTGAATTTAAAAACTATCTCAAGAATAGAATTGATCCATTTAACACTAATGACCAAAGACCAGGTGAGTTATGGGATGACACCAAGGACATCATAACATGAAGAAAGCAAAAGGTCATTAAAAATACAGGAAAGAAAGAAAAGACCAAAATGGATGTCAGAAGAGACTCTGAAACTTGCTCTTGAATATGGAGCAGCTAAAGAGAATGGAAGAAATGATGAAGTAAAAGAGAATGAACAGAAGACTTTAAACTGTGTCTCAAGAAGACAAAATATTAATAAATGTGCAAGGACCTGGAGTTAGAAAACCAGAAAGGAAGAACACAAGTCGCATTCCTAAAGCTGAAAGAACTGAAGAAAATATTCAAGCCTTGAGTTGCAATATTGAAGGATTCTATGGCCAAAAAAATTGAACGATACAGGAAGCATCAAAAGAAGATGGAAGGAATACACAGAGTCACTGTAACAAAAAGAATTAGTCAACTTCCAACCATTTCAGGATGTAGCATATGATCAAGGAAGAAATCCAAGCTGCACGGAAGGGAATGGCAAAATATAAGGCTCCAGGAATTGACGGAATACCAACTAAGATGTTTCAACAAACATATGCAATGTTGGAAACATTCACTTTTCTATGCCATGAAATTTGGAAGACAGCTACCTGGCCAACTGTCTGGAAGAGATCCATATTTGTGCCCATTCCAAAGAAAGATGATCTAAGAGAATGCAAGAATCATGAAACAATATCATTAATATCACACCCAAGTAAAATTTTGCTGAAGATAATTTAAAAAATGGTTGCAGCTGTACATCAACAAGGAACTTCCAGAAATTCAAGCCTGATTCAGAAGATGACCTGGAATGAGGGATATCACTGCTGATGTCACATTGATCTTGGCTGAAAGCAGAGAATACCAGAAAGATGTTTACCTGTGTTTTATTGACTATGCAAAGTCATTCGATTGTGTGGATCATAACAAATTGTGGATAACATTGTAAAGAATGGGAATTCCAGAACACTTAATTGTGCTCATGTGGAACCTGTACGTAGACCAATAGGTAGTTGTTTGAACAGAACAATGGTATACTGCATGATTTAATATCACAAAAGGTGTGCATCAGGGTTGTATCTTTTCACCATACTTATTCAATCTGTAATGCCAAGCAATAAGGAAGCCCGAAGAATAATTAATGCCTTTGAATTGTGTTGGCAAAGAATATTGTATATAACATGGACTAGCTGCAGAACAAACAAGTCTGTTTTGAAAGAAGTACAGCTAGAGTGGACATTGGAAGTGAGGATGGACTTCATCTCACGTACTTTGGACATGTTATCACGAGGGGCCATTCCTGGAGAAAGACATCGTGCTTGGTAAAGGGAAAAAGAAGAAGACCCTCGATGAGATGGATTGACACGGTGGCTGCAACAATGGGCTCAAACATAGCAATGATTATGAGGATGACACAGGACTGGGCAGTGTTTCATTCTGTTGTACATGGGGTCATTATGAGTCGGAACCAACACGACAGCACATGAGAAAATCAACAACATGGTGAGCAAATAATCTGAAGGGCTGGACTATATGAAGAAGAAAGGGGCATCAGGATTGGAGGAAGACTCATTAACTTCCTGCATTATGCATATGACACAACCTTGCTTGCTGAAAGTGAAGAGGACTTGAAACACTGATGAAGATCAAAGACTACAGCCTTCAGTATGATTACAACACCTCAATATAAAGAAAACCAAAGTCTTCACAACGGGGCCAATAAGCAACATCATGATACATGGAGAAAAGATTGAAGTTGTCAAGTATTTCATTTTACTTGGATTCACAATCAATACCCATGGAAGCAACAGTCAGGAAATCAGATGATGTATTGCAATTGACAAATTTGCTGCAAAAGACTGCTTTAAAGTGTTGTGGGGCAATTAATTACTTTTGTGTGTGGCCTTTCTAACCATGGTCTTGTAAATGCCACCCAGGTGATTGTGTGATAGGGTAATTGTGGTGTCCGAAGGGGATTGGTCAGTTTTGGCTTCAAAGACAGCCAATTCCAGAGCAGAGAGGAGGAGCCCATAACCACAAGAAAGGAGAGACCAGCAGCAGGGGACGGCGTGATGGACTTCCCGGCCCACGGAGAGAGAAAGGAGAGAGAAAGCTGAGTTCCTTAGGGCAGAGACTGAGGGCTAAGGAGAGGTGTGCCTGCAAGCACAGCTGGGGAGAGGGTATCTTGATGGAGGAACTGTATCCTGAGTGTTCTTGAGCCTGAATTGTAACTATGACTTACCTAATAAACCCCATAATTGTGAGTATGGTCTGTGAGTTCTGTTAGTTGGAATTGACTTGATGGCACCTGATTACAACAACAAGAACAGCATGAAGATGTCTTACTAGTAAGTCTAGAGTTATTGATACATCTTATTAGGTCCAGTCAGCATGTCATCAATGTAATGGACCAGTGTGTCATCTTATGGAAGGGAAAGGCAGTAAAGGTCCCTGTCAATTAAATTATGACATAGGACTGGAGAATTGATATACCTCTGAGGTAGGACAGTGAAGGTGTATTGCTGGCCTTGCCAGCTGAAGTCAAACTGCTTTTGATGATCTTTAGTATCCGAGATGGAGAAAAAGGCATTGGCCAAATCAATAGCTGCAGACCAGTTACCAGGAGATGTATTAATTTGCTCAAGCAATGTAACCACATCTGGAACAGCAGCTGCAATTGGAGTCACCACCTGCTTAAGTTTACAGTAATCTATTGTTATTCTCCAAGATCCATCTGTTTTCTGCACAGGTCAAATAGGCGAGTTGAATGGGGATGTGGTGGGAATCGCCACCCCTGCATCCTTCAAGTCTTTCATGGTGGCACTAATCTCTGTAATCCCTCCAGGAATGCAGTATTGCTTTTGGTTTACTATTTTCCTAGGTAGGGGCCATTCTAATGGCTCCCACATGGCATCTCCTATCATAATAGCCCTTACTACATATGTCAAAGATCCAATATGTGTGTTCTGCTAGCTTCTATGTATGTCTATTCCAATTATGCATTCTGGAACTGGGGAAATCACTACAGGTTAGCTTTGGGGACCCTTTGGACATACTGTGAGATGGCCCTGAGCTAAGACTTCATTACTAATCTTACCTGCATACGCCCCTACTCTGACTGGTGGGTCACAGTGACGTTTTGGGTCTCTTGGAATTGGCGTCAGTTCAAACTATGGTCCAGTAATCTCCAAAAAGTCTGATTATTTCCTCTTCCAGTCGCTCTTGTAAAAGGCCATCAATACTTTTAGGGAAGCCTGGTGTGGGGATATATGCCATTTAAACATGGCTGCACTATTGACAACTGCAGCCCCCACAGGCCTCTATGTTGCACAGCATGTTGAGACTTGTCTCCAACATGTCGAGACTTGTCCGGATGTGTTTTCCCAAACCTATTGTCCCTTTACTGATTGACTTGTTTACCTGAATTCCTTCTCCCTTGCCCACACCCAAAGCCCATTGTTTTGTTAATTGCTTTATCGCTTGCTGTATTGACTATAAAATAAACTCCTGGGACTGAAGCCGGGTCGACTCCTCAGAGTGACCCTCCTGGCCCCACTTCTCTGTAAGAGTTGTGCAGTTGGTTACTGTCTTCGCCGTCTCGATTACCGTCGCCGCTGCGACAGCCTGGGAGAAAGATGGAACCCTGGTGGTGCAGTTGTTAAGAGCTTGGCTGTTAAACAAAAAGTCAGCAGTTCAAATCCACCAGATGCTCCTTGGAAACCCTATAGTGAAGTTCTGCTCTGTCCTGTGAGGTCGCTGTGAGTTGGAATTGACTCCATGACAGGTTTGGGAGAAAGTTAACAATATAAAATTTTGACAGTGTAGTGGGGACCTTCCTCAAGGGACCCAGCCTCCCCTTCATTCAGGGGGTCGTGGGCCTATAAATTCACTCAAATCTTGGAATTGATTGTGGGGCTGTGACTCTCTATTCTGGTGATTCAAGTTAGACTGCCATTCACTTGACCTAGAATTCTTTCACTTGTATAGATCAAGTAAATAGTAGGTTTCCTATCTATTTTACTCCTGGGGACATCATGACTAAGTAACCAACGGCATAAGTTCATGCAAGTCAGACTATTCTGAGTACTGGTTTGACTCTGCTCTCCATTACTGTAACCATGCCTGCTTTGGTGATCAAGTGCCACCACTTGACACCTGCTACCCAGTGATCCAATCAACCCATTGTAATTAACCAAAACTTGTTGCTGCCAAGTCAATTCTGACTTATAGAGACCCTGTAGGACAGAGTAGAACTGCCACATAGGCTTTCCAAGACTGTAATCTTTATGGAGGCAGACTGCCACATCTTTTTCCTGCAGAGCAGCTGGTGGGTTCGAATCGCTGATCTTTTGGTTAGCAGCCAAGTGCTAACCAGGGTTCATTCCATTGTAGTTAGGTGTCTTAATTCAGTTAGGGCAGCTCCCTTTGTAATAAAGAACCAAAAACCAAACCCACTGCCATCGAGTTGATTCCGACTCATAGCGACCCCGTAGGGTTTCCAAAGCCGTAAATTCCTATTGAAGCAAACTGCCACATCTTTCTCCCCTGGAGCGGTGGTTTCAAACTGCCAATCATGTTAACCACTGTGACACTAGGGCTTCTCCCCCTGTAGCATCTGACCTAAATATAAGAGCAATCACAGCAGTCTTCAAGCATGATGGCCTCCCTTCACAAATTTATTCCTTACAGTTGTGGTGAAAGGTGTTTGCTTTGGGCATTCCCTGGGTGGGTTTGTGGGTAAACATGATAAATCCACTGTAACATTCCAATTTTCCCCAAGCCTTTGAATACCTTCTTCTACAGTATACCAAGGTAGCTGTGGTATTTCAATTTCATTTAGTGTAGGCTACCTCTTGGTGCATGCTTCAGTCAACCAACCAAATAAACTATTAGATCCTTTTCTAACCTCTCAAGCTGAAACACTGAATGAAGAATCTCTGCTTAGTGGACCCATACCAATAAACTCAGACTGATCCAATTTTATGTTCTTTGTACCATTATCCTACACCTTTAATAGCCATTCCTACACGCATTCCCCAGGTTTCTGTTTGTAAATACTAGAAAAATCAAGTAGTTTTCGGAGTGTAGTATACCTCCTCATGGGTCACACTTTGTACTTCACCCCTTGGGGCTCACTGGAAATTAAGTCCAGTTATAGATCTAGAAGTGTAATGGTTAAGGTTGTGTGTCAACTTGGCTGGGCCATGATTCTCAGTGGTTTGGCAGTTATGATGTAGTTTGGCAGCTATGTAATGATGTAATCACCTCCATAATGAGATCTGATATAATGTAATCACCTCCATGATGAGATCTGCTATGAGCAGCCAGTCGGTTGAATGAGAGTTTCCTTGGGGATGTGGCCTGTGTCCAGTGTATGTGGACTCTCTGGCAAAGCTCATTGGCTTTTGCTTGCTCTGGATTCTGCATCTGACTTCCCCTTCTTGGGACTTGAGCTAGCAGCTTATCAGCCGACCTTGAGATTCGTCAGCCTCTGCAGCCTGTGAGCTAGAGACCTGCTGTTTGACCTGCCAATCTTGGGTTTGCTGCTCCCTTCAGCTGCATGAGTCAGGAGAAGCCTCTAGCTTGACCCACAGACTTGGGACTTTCCAGCTCCTACAACCACATGTGCCATTTCCTCGATATAAATTTGTCTTCCTCTGTGTGTGTATGTATATACATGCGCTATATGTATATATATACATATATGTGTGTGTATATGTATATACGCTTCACTGGTTTTGCTTCTCTAGAGAACACAGTCTAAGACAAGTAGTAAAAATGGGTGGTGGGGGTGGGTCCTAGGGACATTCAGCAATGTCTTGCAAGGCATCTGCCTTAGGCAATTCCCCAAGAAATGCCCCAGGTAATGTCTCAGACAAGGACTCTTCAGACACTGATGGGTTATTCTCATCAGATAGGGGGGAAAGGGATGGTTTTACTGGTTAAGGTGGCTTAGGAGACAAAGCTGGAGTAATCTCTTTAGATGAGAGTGAGAGGGCTGGTGCTGTTGGCAGGGCTGATTCAACAAAATTTAGGGGCTCAATGTCCCCAGCTTCAAGATTATCTGCCCACATGTCCCCATTCAAAATTTAGGACCCTGTTTCTTCCCAATCAATGGCCTAACTTTAACTCAGACACCATTTGAGGTTGAGAATTCAATTGTGTTGTAATTCAGCCACTCTTAGGATAAGACACTGGGTTTGGTTTTCAACAGTATCAGCTCTGTTAAACTACAAGAAATAAGGCTCTCTAGGGGGCAGTGAATTTATGTTAATGAGGGAAGAACAACTCAGAAAAGGTGGGTGAGAATGTTTGTACAACTTGAGGAATGTAATCAGTGTCACTAAATAGTACATGTAGAAACTGTTGAATTGGTGTATGTTTTGCTGTGTATATTCTTAACTACAACAACAAAATAAATAAGATAAAGAAGACATAAGGCTTTCTTTCAGTGCACAAATAACAACGTTCAGGTCTTTTATGTGGTGCTTAAGCTGGGACTCTGAAGCCCTGAACTCATCCTTTTCTTTCTCCACTTCGTCTAGTGAAAGTAGGACCAACCAGCTAGCTTCATTATACTTCTTAGTTTGGCAAAAATGTTGAAAGGTACCAAATACACAATCACCCAGAGCCTTATCTCTCACATATACTTGATCCAATTGTGGTGATATTTTGTGTATTTCTGTTGGCACACCACACCACAGATTAAAAGTGCCTTCTTTTCTACTAGAAATAGTCATTAGTGCCTTTAAGTCTAGCCAGACTTGAGAACGAATTCAGAAAACTCATCCTTAAGATTTTGTTCCTCTAGAACCACTTTTGGTACCAAATGTCTTAGTCTGTGTTCTCTAGAGGAGCAAAACCAGTGAAGAGTGTATAGATATATAGAGAGAAATTTACTTCAAGGAAATGGCTCACACAATTGTGGAGGCTGGTAAGTTGCAAACCCGTGGGTTAGGCAACAGGCTGAAGACTTCTGTTGTCTCACGTGGTTGCAGGAGCTGATGAACCCAGAATTTGCAGGTTGTATGGTACGTTCGAGGCCTCTGCTGTCTCATGGGTTTGTAGGGGTTGGTGAATCCAAAATTTTCAGGTCAGGCAGCAGGCCAGAGACTTCTGCAGCCTTACCTCCCAAGAACTGAAGGTCAGGTGACAAGAAGAGTGCAGGGTCTAGAAAGAGAGCCAGCTTTGCCAGACCATCCATTTATATACTGGAGGCAGGCCACACCCCAAAGGAAACTTTGCTTTCAACTGATTGGCTGCTCACATCATACCACAAAATGGAAGGTAATTACAGAGTGTCTGCCAAACCACTGAGAATCATAGCCTAGCCAAGCTGGCACATAACATTAACCATCACACTTTCCTACTGTATGATTGGGTGTTATTAATAACTAGAGTCCAAGGCTGAGCTCCTTTTTCGGCCTACTCCTGTTTGACATAGGTTTATAGGGGTTACCAGATATTCTGTACATTGAGTCGTCTATCAGAGGGAGCAGTCTTGCATTTCCAGTTTCAAACATGATGGAAGACAGAGCAATTCCATTGAAGTCATAAATCCACCTTCAAATAGTAGTCAGTTGAGGGGAGCCATAGTGAAAAAACATCAACTACAGGACTTCTAATTTTAACCAGTTGAGAGGTTTTATATTACCTGAGTCATAATTCAGCTACAAGGTCAATGTTTCCCAGGCCCTCAGCAACTATTTTCTCACTTTGTGTCTTGGATCCAGGTAACTAATCTGTTATCTTGCCTTCTATTTCAGATGGTAGATGCCCATTTTGTCAAAGGGAATGTTCATTTTTAAACCTTAAGCTTTCTGGTGAATCATAAAATCATAATTTCCCATTTGAATCAGGGAGATAATATAAAGTTGCTCCTCCAGATTTTTTTCCACAATGGCTTCTTCTTCTTTTAAAATAACTTGTTTTGATTATTGTTGCCGCATAACAAATTACCCCAAAATATAGGGGTATAAATTCGTAACGTTTTATTTTTCTCATGCTTTTGTGGGTTAGGAATTTGACAAGGCAGTTCGTACTTGAGGGTCTCTAATGCGTTTTGGGTCAGATGTCAGCTGGAGCTGCAGCCATCTGAAGGTTCTACTGGGCTGGATAGCTAAGATGGCTCACTCGCATGGCTGGCAGTTGATGCTGGCTGTTTGTTGGAAGCTCAGCTGAGCTTGTCAACTGGAGTGCTTACGTGCAGCTTGTCTAGCATGGTGGTCTCAGGATAGTTGGACTTTCTACATAGACCTGGGCGTCTACCACCTGAAGTAGGGTATAGAACATTTTCTCATTCCGTAAAGTTCCCTCATTCCCCTTTCAATTCTCATGTACCCTCTCCCGTCCCCCAGAGGCAACCACTATTTGACTTGTATTGCTATAGATTAGTTTTGCTTGTTCTTTAAATTCCATTCATAATAATGGAATTATCACTACATTTGTGTCTGTGTGATTTTCCCCTCAACATAAGGGTTTCAGATTCATCTGTGTTATTGCACGTATCCGTTGTACGCTCTTTTTATTGCTGAGTCAGATTTCATTGTTTGAACATACCACAATTTGTTTAGCCTTCACCTGTTGCTGGGTATTTGTTTCCAGTCTGTGGCTATTACGAGGATATTATGAACGTGCTTGTATGCATCTTCAAATGTTAGCAGGTTATCTTTGGGAGCAATATTGTATTATTATTCAAATCTATAGTATTTCTAAAGTGTTGCAGTGCTTAAAGAACTTTGATATCATTTACCTCTAGATGCTGAAGATTTGCTGTCATAAACTTTTTGGGATTAAGGAGTCTATAGTTTATTACACTAGACCCCTCTTGTAGAGGATCAGTACTTTATAATTTAAGAAGAATGGAATGGTACCTTGTCAAGAAAACCACATATTTACATAATTATTTTAATTACATAAATGCTTATAATAAAAATTATAGAGATGGCTAAAGTAAAAAATGAAAATTTCCCTTCAAAAGCATCTTCTTTTCCAACCTCCTTTAAGTCTCATCCCCTAGAAGTAAACAAAACTAGAGTGGTTTATACTTCCAAATTTCTGTGTAGGAAGAAGAAAACACTTTTGCCAGAGGACTGAAACTTCATTATTGACTACAAATCTGGGTTTAGTAATAAGAACCCTTGTGTCCTTTCTAGGTGACTGCAACCCCAAGATATTGCTACTGTGGCCAAAGAGGAAGCGAAGGTCATTATGTCTTCCAAGGAATAGGAGTCCTTTAAATTGAGGGCATGATAATAGGCTTACAGTTTTCAAGAAATTGCCAAATAGATAACTGTCTGGCTACAGGCAAATTATCTCTATTCCACTTAGGAATGGAGGACTGAAGTCAATCTGAGTCCACAAACTCCAAACCTTTGCAGGCTGGGAAAGCAGTATTCTTTTGAAAGGAAAGGTTAAGGTGTTTTCTACGGGCATGAGTGGTTTGCTAGAATAAGTTATTGGGGGTATCATCCAGATAATAAGAGGATATATAGATTTGCCCCATGAATTCTGCCTAGTGGTCCTGAATGCAAAACAAGTAATTCGAATATGTAGGGCAGAAAAGAACCTTGGGATTGATAAGAGGCTGATATATATTTTTTAAAGGCTGGTGGTGTCAACTACAAATTTAAAATCTATCTGTTACACCCAGAACAATCTCAAGTGTGGTTCAAGATTAATGGGCAAACTTGGGAAATCAGGTCAAAATAAACTGAAATTAGGAATCATAAGTGATAATGATAATAAACAAAACATTTATTTTCTAGACTTGGGAGAAAAGGGAAAAGTCAGTTTTCCCTACCCAATGATAGCTTTTCTGAAAGATTCTCCATTCATTCCATTGAATTGGATAGGCTGTTTGGTCTTAAGGAGGATTCTGTACACTTAATTCAAAAAGAGAACTTCCTTTGAAGAGAGTGGTCAAAGAGTGAGCCTTTGGGAGCAGCTTCGCTGGTGCACGGCTAGACTCCCTCTCTGAGTGAAGCTTTTTCCACACTGGCCACACAGATACGGTGTCTCTCCTGTGTGGATTTTGCCATGCAGAATACAGTTCCCTCTAGTGTGGAAACTTTTCCTGCATTGTGAACAGGCATAGGGCTTCAGGCCGGTGTGGACTCTGATGTGAACAATTAAGCTTCCTTTCTGACTGAAGGCTTTTCCACACTGATCACATCTGTAGGGCTTCTCACCACTGTGAACTCTTCTATGAACAGCAAGGTTACTTTGATTCCTGAAGCTTCTTTGACAAATTATACACTCATAGGGTTTCTGTCCAGTGTGGAGTCTCTCATGAACGGCCAGACTACCTCGCTGACTAAAGCTTTTCCCACACTCCTTGCACTCATAGGGCTTCTCTCCTGTGTGTATTCGCTGATGTGTAACAAGATTTCCTTTGGCCCTGAAGCTTTTTCCACAGTGGGTACACTCAAAGGGCTTCTGACCTGTGTGGATTCTCTCATGTAATGTTAGACTACCTTTTTGCCTAAAGGATTTTCCACATTCTTGGCAATCATAGACCTTTTGTCTTACTCCAGATGAATCTTCGGGAAGTGTCTTCGAATCTGGGGATTTTTGTTCCAGCTTCTCTCTTCTGAAAGAATTCTGGAAATCCCAGCTTGAGGATCCTGTGGCCTCAGAGTGATCATATTTGTGGTGGGCTTCTGTCATCACATCTGGTAAAATGAGAGGGAAGTCATGTAAGATGCACCAATATGCTGAGTGAGAAGAACAGGAAAAAAAGAAACGTAACACTTTGAGTGCTTATTATGTGCCAGGCATTATGCTATAAACTTTGCATATGTAATTTAATCCTTAAAATAATCCTATGAGATTGCTACAGGTGAGGAAATGAACACAAGGATGTTATCAAATGTCTTACAGCTAGTAACTATAGAGTTGGGATTCAAACCCAGGCATGCTCCACAGCAGTGTCCTGCCTCTAATTTTAATTTAATTTAGCCTCTCAGGTAATCTTGTAAGGCGGACATGCCTATCTCCATTTTACAGATAAGAAAATGGGCTCAGAAAACTATACAGGATCACATTAGAGCCTCATGCCTAGGTATTATCTGACTCAAAAACAGGTGTGAATCCAGGATGTATATGGCCTAAAGCTTTAAAATTTTAGAGGCCCCCCCTTTAAGAAAAAGTATAAAATTATGCACAAGGCCTTGAAAGAGACCAATGCACGTGAGGGGCCTGAACCTTAAATTTCATTAGCTTTATTAAAATTCCACTTCTGCTCCACATTCTGCTCTCTTGACAGAGAAGTAAGCTCCAAAAAAACCAAACCTGTTGCCATTCATTCCGACTCATAGCGACCCTATAGGACAGGGTAGAACTGCCTCCAAGGAATGGCTGGTGGATTCGTACTGCCAACCTTTTGGTGAGCAGCCGAGCTCTTAACCCCTGTGTCACCAGGGCTCCAAAGTAAGCTCCAGAACCTCAGAAAATATGTAGCAGAATCCTTGGCACTTTACTTTTATTATTGCTAATTCCTACAAACCTACAAGGTAATTGTCCCATTTTACAGATAAAGAGCCTGAATCTCAAAGAAATAACTTGTCTGATATTGCAGAAATAGCCAGGACAATTATAGAATTTGATTGAAGGAATATTTTTCCTTTAAAATCCATGCTATCTTCAGTATTCTAAGTTATGGTGGAACTGAAATTAATTTTGTTTTGGAAGTTATTTTCAAACACCCTTTGCACATATTGACAGTGTTTTCCAATCTAAGCCTCCTAATATACTTTAAATATGGGTGCATTTATCACTAGTAATAGTTTGCTTGGCGTCATCCTCAGGAAATTTTCTCCTTAGTCCCATCTTATCCTTATTCAGTAATCACTCTGAGATTTAAAGCTGCTCATTCATTCTCTCAGAGACTACCTCCATATCAAGATTGTTTTCCTTCTTGCTTTGAAATTCTGTTCCTCCTCTGTTTCTATTATTTCTAATTCCAGCTTGCAGGCTTTTCCTATAACCCCCAGAACAGTGAGTTCCACCACGATAAGGCTTCCTCTGCTTCCTCAGACTGCCAGCCCATTCTGGGGATAGGGATTTGAACTCTGAGCTGAGGGCATCCCAGTGATCAACCAACTCACTCACTGAAAAATGCTACATTCTGGGCATATCTTCCATGACAGTCCAGCAGGGTAGCTGTTGGAAATCCAAACATGTCCACTCCTGCTGTATGACCTTAATCACCACCTCTTCATGTAACTTTTCCATGGGCTGTTCCTGGGCACCTGAGCAGGAAAAAACAGACAAAAACAAAACAAAATAACAAAAACAAACAAGACAGGGCAGGCGAGTTGTTAAGTGCCAAGGATAAAGGCAGCAAGAGCTCCACTTTTGGGTGCATGTGAGTAGAGGAAATCTGGATTGCCTGATTTAAAGTCACAATCACCTATAACTGTAAAATGGACCCAAAGGTACCATGACCACACACAAATGAGTCCAGGAGGAAACAGGAGGCAGGAAAGCAGTGAACACACAAAGCAAACACATAACTCTTACTGCCAATTCTAAGATAATGATTACTCCTGTTTGTACTTTAGTCTTGGCATGCGATTGGGACCTTCCATTTCCTTCCTTCATCTAACCATCTAACCACCGGCTATTTTATCCTCCAAGTCTCCAGTGGAATTCAGAATCTGAAAGACCAACAATTCAGCCTTTACGCTGGTTCCGGGATAGAAATGCCACCAATTCTCTTGTCCAGTTCCCCCTAGGTTCTAAGAACATAAGGAATTTCATGTTACTTTTTAGCAATTCTGAGGAAGTTCCAGACCCACCCCTCTCCTACCCTTCAAGAAAGGAGAATGCTAGTTCTGAGAAAGTGTAAAAACTTGTCAGTTTGGGGGAAAGGAAGAGGTATTCTGGGTTCCAAAACCAAGCCCGAGGAACTCCAACTAGGTTACCTAACTTGTCCCTGGTTCCACAGCCAGCAAGGAGTCAAGGCGGAGCAAGGGTTCAAATCCAAGACTTTCTGGATCCAAAGCCTATGCTCTTACATTAGACAATTCTCCAGTTCCTCATATTGAGTTGGAATTGACTCGACAGCAACAGGTTTTGTTTTGTTTTAAAGAGCTGGTGAGATCTCTTATAAAATGGAAGTTTGACTAGACTGAATTACTCTCCTTCCAGGTCCCAGGAATCCATGTGCGTGTGTCTCATGTTATCTTTCTGTACATTCTTCATTTTGGAATATTTTCTTCAGGACCCTAATTACTGAATTTTTACTCTTTATTTATCCAGTGGTTCAATGTATATAGTCTTTGTTTCTAATAAACCAAAAACCAAACCTGTTGCTGTCAAGTCGATTTTGACTACAGCAACCCTCTAGGACACAGCAGAACTTCCCATAAGGTTTCCAAGGCTATAAATCTTTATGGAAGCAGAATACCACATCTTTCTCCCTTGGAGTTGTTGGTGGATTTGAACTGCTGACCTCTTGGTTAGCAGCCAAGCACTTAACCACTGTGCTACCAAATGCTAGCCTCCTGATTTAATGAAATAACAGTATGATGCTACAATTCTTTGTTAATCTAAGCACTTGTGTCCTTCTGCACATTGATAGAAACTGCAGAAACTTACTTGGCGGGCTCACTTCCAACTTGGAGTATGAGCTACAAAGGAATCCCCATCAGAGTGCTGGGATGCTCGCGTGGAAGTGGGAGTCTAACGTACTACTGTTCAACAACTACACATCTACTAAGTAGCTACTTCAGAGTCAGTGGAAAAGTACATGGCATTTACTGCCTGAAGTTGGACTCTATCCCTGAAGATTCCAGAAAACAGTTTAGTCAGAAGAATTTACAGCCTCTGCCTCTTCACAGGCTGTAAGTTCTTCAAAGTAACAACTCAGCTGTGTCTCAGACACCTCCTTGATTAATAAGGGGAAACTGTCATATTTTTCTTCCTAGATCATAAGTCTGAGGTATCAATTTCCTGAAGATTTTAGAGACAGTAGCTTTGTAATATAAAATATTTCCTATCAGAAAGCTTGGAATTAGGCCATGAGACACTTGGATTCTTGCCTTGACTTCCCCAGTATGTGACCTTCGGCAAGTGACCAAACAGCCCTATTTCCTCACTTACTAAGCAAGTTAATAACGACAACTCAAGTAACTCCTGAGAAAATAAGAAACCAAAATGAAAGGGGCTCTGACATGATCTACTGATTTAAGGCTTCAAACTGCAAGTCCTTGGAAGGAGAGGACTACAAGAGGGGGTCAACTTTGCTGTCTCAGAACCCTCTGGGGGATGGGTTCAGGATTAGGAGATTCTGGGTATGTGTGACATTTCCCCACACACCCTGAATCCAGCTTGTCCTTTCTCCCATTCTCCACCCAGAGGGGTCTGCCTCTTCTCACTCTCTATAGAGCCTGCACTTTCTTTCTGTCCGTCGTCCAGATTTCTGGAACCCTCGCCGCAGGCACCTGGGGACACACTTGCCTGTGGCCTCCCCCTCCTCAACGCCTCCAGGGTGCGGGGCCTTCCAGCCAGGACCTGCCCTGAGGAAGCGGCAGTCGGACGGGCCCCGCTCCTCCCGGGCAGACCCTCCCCTACCGCCTGATGCCTTCAGGGCCCGCCCCGCACCCTGGACCTGAGTACCCTGCTCTCGGGTCCACCTAAACCCTCGTCTCCAGGCCGCAGACCTCTCCCCTGAAGCTGGCTTCCCCCATGGCCCAGGCCGGCCAGGTCAGGGCAGCAGGTGCTGCGCTGCCACGCCGAGAGCCCTGGGGCGGGGGCCGGACGGCGCGGCCCCGCCTCGCCCGGGCGCACTGACCCGGGCCGGCGGCCTCACTCACCCCAGCGGCGCGCGCCCGCAGACAAAGGCCAGCAGTCAGCCCGCAGCCGCGCCGGCGCGAGCGGAGCTGAACTACAAGTCCCAGGAGTCTCCGCGCGAGACCGCCCCCCCCCGCCGGGCCGAGGCCTCGGAGGTCCCGGCTTCCTGGAGCACCATGGGAAGCGTAGTTCGGTGAGCGCCACGCCGCCCAGTCTCTGCCCGGCTGGGCTGGCGCCTGGCTGCCGTGCCCCCGGGCCACTCCGCTTGGACCGGAGCCCTGAGCGTCTAGGCGCTGCCCTGACCGCGGAGCAGAGCCGACGGAGGCTGCAACTTGGGCGATAAGATCCGCAAGGTGGCGCAGTGGTTAAAGCGCTCAGCTGCCAACCGAAAGGTGAGCGGTTCAACCTACCAGCTGCTCCACGGGAGAAAGATGTGGCAGTCCGCTTCCATAAAGATTCCCAGCCTTGGAAACTCTGTGGGGGCGTTTCTCCTCTGTCCTGGGGTCACTAAGAGTGCAAATCGACCCGATGGCAACGGGTACGAAATCACAGCATCAAGAAACTGCCGATTCACCAAATCAGGAATCGAGAAACAAAATCTTGGGAAGAAATCAGTTAATAAAGCCTTGGTGTTGAGCTGCTGCATGAACAAAGACTACGTATTCTGTAATTAGGGCTCTGAAGCAAGGAGCAAATACCTGAAACCTGTGGGAAGAGATAACGTAGAGCAGCACAGTTGGATTTCCAGGGCCTGGGAGCAGAATACTTCATTCTGGTGAAGAACTATACCCTTCTGACCCACTTAATACGAGTTCTCACCAGCTCTTTAGTGAAGAGGAATAAGGAATAAGAGGTCGGTTCTGGAATCATCTTGAATTTGCGTCTTGGCACCACCACCGACTAGCGGGTTTCTGGGTAGGTTTCTTACTTGGTGGGGGAGGCCAGGGATAGAGTCAGGTGGCAGGGACAGGAGCTGGGTGAAGGCATCATGTGAAGGGCCAGGGTCCAGATTAGGTGACCTCTTATCTTTCTTCAGAGTAAAGGCAGGTACGTAAGTGAACCTAGAATAAATAGTTCTGCATGTACTCTATGAATTATGGAGAGAAAACAGTATTTCCTAGGGTGACAAATTAGAATTTTCTTCTTTAACTAAAGATGTGACTGAAGCATCGAGAAATTGTAAATCCTGAAAGTGAGCACAAGGAGTAAGAGCTCTTATTCATGGGGCTTCTCTGAACAGAGACAAGACCAGAGACAGTCAACTCCTCAGCCCTACTCTGTGATCCTGGGAGGAAGGCAAGGTTGCTTTTGAGTATCCTTGAGATAATGGCTTCCTAAAATGACTTAAGCCCCTTTCAGATATATTTGCATCAGACCGTGGCCTCCCAAAGAGGAATGATATTCAAGCTCCTGGTAGCTGAGGCTTCAGTGGTTTGGGGCTTCTGCCTTCAGAATTGCCTTCTTTGTTTTGTCTCATGCAGGAAAGCTCTTGCCCAGTATACTTCTCTCCAGGAGCCCAGTCTCCAGAGCTTCCACTCAGTAGACTTGCCTATCCTATTAAATAAAGGACTTCATAAGGAATGTTTCTGTAACTATACTACTATTATACTATTACATACTTACAGTACTACTGTTACCACAGTAACGCGGATTGGAGCCGCCTGCCGCAATAGCCAATGCCGAGACGGGTGAGGTGAGCAGCAAGATGTTTATTATATATCGATATATAGGAGATGGAGGGGAATAGATTCCTCCAAAAAACCCGTCTCCCCCACTGGAGATCGGCTGAAGTCTTTTATAGGGACAGGATTATGGATCTTTCGTGGTAGTTTCCCCTTGAGGTGATGATGTCTTAGATGAGTTAACCTTCTACTGGTATCTTAGAGGTTATCTGGTGACATCTTTGGGGATTATCTGGCGACATCCTGCTTTTTCTTGTCACAAGATGGGTGCTTTGTTTGGTTTTTCATTCTTAGATCATTATCACTTGTTTTCCACCCTCCAGGGAGGAACATCAGTTAATCTTAAACCTTTTTATAGAGACTAGAAGGGAGTGAAACATCAGGAGACAATGTGGCGGGTTAGCAATGGGGAGTAAATAATAGTGAGCCAGGCCTATGCAGCCTCTTCTACTACTATTATTGCTACTTAATATACTATGGTGGTGCCGTGGTTAAAGCATTCTGCTGCTAACTGAAAACTCTGCGGTTCAAACCCACCAGCTGCTCCATGGGAGAAAGATGTGAATCTGCTTCCTAAAGATTTACAGCCTTGGAAACCCTATGGGGCAGTTCTACACGGTCCTATAGGGTCGCTGTGAGTCAGAATTGACTCAACAGTGGGATGCTACTACTAATGTACAGTCTACCTAAAAGCCACACATCTGTTAACACAAAACAAAAAGAATTTATTTCACACAGTATGCAAAAGTGTCGTGTAAATAAGAAGTTGATACCTCAATGTCAGTTATTGTAACAAATATTATTTCGTTTCAATCAATGAATACTTGTTGAGTCCTTTTTTACGTGTCAGAAGCTGTGCAGGGTGTTGGGGACATAAATATGAACAAGACATAATCCCTGTTCAGAGGGCCCTGACAGTCTAGTTGAGAAGACAAACCCAGTGCATTCCTCAAAACCTAGGCTGGCAGGGCTCACACAGCGAAGTCCTTGGAGCGTGCGGCAGAAATTGCCCTGAAGTCCCCCGCAACTGAAAGCTACCTCAGCACAGCTGCAGAGATCTGCAATCTGCAGTCTGCAATGTAGGTGAGCCTCCTCCTGTCATTGGTTTCAGAGTCACAGAGAGACGGGGGTAGGGAGACCAGGAGACGGAGTCCAATCACCTGTCTCTCTCTAGAGCAGCCACAGGCACTTATTTTTTTTTTTTTTTAAATCCCTGGCAAGGCACAGCAAAGGCCCAGTCTGATTAATGCGGTGCTGTATGTGTGTCTCTGCTCCATTCTCTCCCAAGACTCTGTGTGAGTAAGACTCTACTCCTCTTAGGGCCCGGAATGATTTCCAGTGCTAACTAAAAAGGACATGGCAGGGACGTCTGACCTCCTTGTCTAACTTCACAAGCGGGAAGGAGAATCAAGATCAGTAGCCCAAGGCTGATTCCTAGGAGGCAGAGGTCAGACAAGCCTCCACCGTCCAAACTTTTTATCAATTCTGACACCAACCGTCCCTCCCACGGCACTCTCTGCTTCTCTGCCTCTCTACTTCTCTGCTGAGTTTGATAATTCATTGCAATGGCCACACAGAACTCACAGGCAGTAGTTATGATTATGGGGTTTATTAGGGAAGTAACGGTAACTGGTGGCACAGTGGTTAAGAGCTTGGCTGCTGTCTTAGTCATCTAGTGCTGCTATAACAGAAATGCCCAGGTGGATGGCTTTAACAAAGAGAAATTTATTATCTCACAGTCCAGTAGGCTACAAGTCCAAATTCAGGGCGTCACCTCCAGGGGAAGGCTTTCTCTCTTCGTCGGCTCTGGAGGAAGGTCCTTGTCGTCAATCTTCCCTTGGTCTGGGAGCATCTCAGCACAGGAACCTCAGGTCCAAAGAACACGCTCTGCTCCCGGTGCTGCTTTCTTGGTGGTATGAGGTCCTCCTGTCTCTCTGCTTGCTTCTTTCTTTTACATCTTAAAAGAGATTGGCTTAAGACACTATCTAATTTTGTATATCTCATCAACATAAATGCCACTAATCCATCTTATTACATCATAGTGATAGGATATACAACACATAGGGAAACCACATCGGATGACAAAATGGTAGACAATCATACAATACTGGGCATCATGGCCTAGCCAAGTTGACAGATATTTTTGGGGGACGCAATTCAATCCATGACAGCTGCTAACCAAAAGGTCAGCAGTTCAAATCCACCAGCAACTCTTTGGAAGCCCTATTGGGCAGTTCTCTGTAAGTTGGAATTGACTAGAGGGCAACGGGTTTGGTTTGGTTTAACACGTTAAGGAGCACTCAGGATACAGTTCTTCAATCAGGACAGCCTCTTCTCAGCCATGCCTGCAGGCAGGTCTCTCTCTGGCCCTTGGCCCCTTGGGCTGGCCTCTGCCCTGCTCGAGCAAGTGTTACAAAGCTCTTTTAGCTGTGCTGGTAACTGTCCAGAGGCACCCCACTCTGCCAGTAAGGCTTGACCTGAAGGCATTCAGCTCTAGCTCCGTGGGTCAGGAAACCTAGCTCCACCGAGTACCCAGAGGCACCCTACTCTGCCAGCAAGCCTCCTGCCCAAAGACGCTCAGCTTTCTTACTCTATGGACAGGGAAGCCCACCTCGCTGTCTCCTGCCGGTCTCCTGCTCCTGCTGCCACTGTTTTTCTGCCACCATTTCTTGCCGTCTTCAGTGTTAAAACTCTATCTCTCTCTTTCTCCTGGTTCCGGGAGCTTCTCGGTGCAGGTGTTATGGATTGAATTGTGTCCCCCAAAGGTATCTGTCAACTTGGCTGGGTCATGATTCCCAGTATTGTCTGATTGTGTACCATTCTGTACTCTGATGTGACTTCCTTATGTGTTGTAAACTCAATCACTATGATCTAATAAGATGGATTAGTGACAGTTATACTGATGAGGTTTACAAGATTGGATAGTGTCTTAAGCCAATCTCTTTTGAGATATAAAAGAGAGAAGTGAGCAGAGACACATGGGAACCGCACACCACCAAGAAAGCAGCACCGGGAGCAGAGCGCATCCTTTGGATCTGAGGTTCCTGCACAGAGAAGCTCCCAGACCAAGGGAAGATTGATGACACAGACCTTCCTCCAGAGCTGACGGAGAAAGTGTTCCCTGGAGCTGATGCCCTGAATTTGGACTTATAGCCTACTTTACTGTGAGAGAATAAACTTCTCTTTGTTAAAGCCGTCCACTTGTGGTATTTCTGTTATAGCAGCGCTAGATGAATAAGACAGGAGGGCTCCTGGGTCCTTTGGGATGTGCTCCACTCCTGGCTCTTCTTTCTTGGTGGGGTGAGATCCTCCTTTCCTGCCTTGGGATGGCTCATTTTAAGCCTAGTGGGATGACAAAACTGACCAATCCCCTCGTTAGGGTTCCATACACCTTATTTGCATGATCCACTCAATTATTGTGTGTGAGTCACAAAGACTATGGCTAGAAGGGCCACATTAAGTAATTCATTGCACCACACTAACAAGCAGCACTAAGTGCCTCAGGGTCCTTGGGGTATATCAATTCTGTTGAGATCAGTACCAGCTGTGGACATTAGGACACAAGTTTTAGATTCCTTGGTGGGGAAAGGTGGCTGTAAAGTGGGACTGTAGTAACTTTTTTTTTCCCCACATATATCTGCGTAAATTCACTTAAGGGGTTTTAGGAAAATGAAAACATTGAAAGGAAAGTGAGGGAGAAAACAGTTGGGATTGGGATTGAAATTCCAAGAAACCCAACTCTCCCTTGACAGATACTTATCAGTCTTTGCTCAGGTCTTAATGAGGCCCCCAATACTCAACCAACCCCTGCATCTTAAGGCAAATACTCACAGGAAGCAGGGGACAGGGTGGGTGGGAAAGAGAAATCCTTGTCAGCAGTATAGATTTGAAAAATTGCCAAGGATCCATTCCCCCTGTTTGCATGCATTTCAAAATAGGGGAAGTGCAGATAATTCAATAAACAGTTCAATAATTCAATAAGAGGCTAACCATTTGGGAAAAAAATATATAGTTACCTAACTCCTTTTGCCAAGATAACCTCCAGATGGATTAGATGTAAAATGTAAAACACAGATCCAATAAAAGACCCAAAAGAACATATGTATTGATATTTTTGTAATCTTGGCATAGGAAAAGCTTTCTTAACCATGGTAACAAAGATAGAAACAATAAAGAAAAAGATTGCTGGATTTGACTGCATTAAAATCCAACACTTTTGTGTGGTAAAATATCACCAAATGAAGTTAACACATGACAAGCTGGAAAAATATTAATAAGTGTCATATTTAGAGATACCATAAAGCTACTAAGAAAAAGATGCAATTTCAACAGAAATTTGGCAAAAGACAACTCACAAAAGAAAAATACAGAAATAAATATAAGAAAAATGCCCAGATTCACTAATTTAAATTAAAAAAAGAAGCCAATTGAGACAAAGAAAAATGTTTCCCATTTTTCTACTGAATGGCAAAAATGGCAAGGGAGACTAGAGAAATGGACATTTTTGTCCATGTATAAATTGGAGGCAACCATTCTGTTTAGACATTTGGCAATATGTATCGAAAGTCCTAAAATTGTACATATTATTTCTAGGATTTTTTACTGAAGGGGAAACATCAGATGACTGTATCCCAAATGTGGAAAAAAAGTGTACCATCCAGGTTTCTGAAGTGAATTATTGACTTGGAAAGGACTTTCAATTCTTTTTAAGGGAGTGGCTGCCCCAGAAGTTTCAATAAGACAGCATGAAGCTCAAGGGAAGCTCAAGCCCTTTACTTGCTGCCATAGCACTGAACAAAGTATTTGAGTCTAGAATGGGAGAATGAGGGTCCACCCTCCTGGAAGACTTTATTAGAACAATTGCCAACATGCCTCAGTCCCTGCCAGAAAAGCAAGCCTCTTTAGTTTTCTATGAGCCATCATGTCCACCCTCCACCCTATACTACTCTCTACATTCCCTGAACTAACCAGTCTTAACATCTTTCCCAAACTACCTCATTTTGTCATCATGGAGACCAGTGCCTGGGAGAAAGTTGACTTTCTCTCAGGTCTCCCTCTGCTCAGGGACCAGTCTTGAGTAGCTGGACTCACTAGAAAGAAAGGAATTTGTGCTTTGGTGTAATTCTCTGAAAAAGTTGTTGATCCCTGGGCAAGAGCTACCCAAGTGTCTCTTAACTTGCCAGCTATTTTTCAGGGCTGGAAGTCATCCTGGCTTCTCCTGGGATAAGCCATTCCTCTTGTCTGCAGCTACCTCTGTCCATTTGAGCAAACATGCCTTGTGCTTGATCTCATTATTCTTACCTGATTTATAAATTCAGGAAGCTAATGATTTGAACTTAATGATGCCTAGTGTGTAATATTATCTGAGCACCATTGCTCTTGTCCCCACATAGCTCAACTAGTCAAATCTAAATCATTCATCCTTCTGTAAAAAAACAAAATAAAAAAAAAAAAAAAAAAACAGACCCCGTTATTGTCGAGTTGATTCCAACTCATAGTGACCCTGTAGGATGAAGCAGAACTGCACCATAGGGCTTCCAAGGCTGTAAATCTTTACAGAAGCAGACTAGCACATCTTTCTCCCTTGGAGTGGCTGGTGGGTTCAAACCACCCACCTTTCGGTTAGCAGCCGAACACTTTAACCACTGTGCCATCAGGGCTCCCATTCATCCTTAGGAGAGCTATTTGTGTGGGCTTCAGACAGATATTTATTTTTGCCATTTACTTCTACCATTTTACTAACTGTGCCCTTCTTCAGCCTCTTGATGGAGTTGATTATAAACCAGAAGGTGGGAGGGCAACTTTGGAGGTGGGGACTGATGACCCAAACTTGGTACATATTTGTGTCTATTTCCGGAGCTATGGTCCTGGCCATCATTTCCTGCTGAGACTCTAATGCCAACAGTTGATTATCCTGTTTGGTGTATGTGATGATTAAGTGATGATTAATGTTATGTGTCAACTTGGCTGGGCTATGATTCTCAGTGGTTTGGCAGACACTGGACTAGTTATTTTTCCATAATGTAATATAATGTAATCACTTTCCATGATGTGATCTGATGTGATCAGCCAATCAGTTGAAAGATGAGTTTCCTTGGGAATGTGGCCCGCCTCCAGTATATAAATGGATATTCTGGCAAGGCTGCCTCTAGTATATAAATGGATGTTTTGGCAAAGCTTGTTTGTACTCTTTGCCTGACCTCCATTTTCTGGGATGTAAGCTTGCAGAAGTCTCTGACCTGCCACCTAACCTGCAGATTTTTGATTCACCAGCCCCTACAATCCCATGAACCATCAGAAGTCTCCAGCCTGCTGCCTAACATATGGATGTGGGACTTACCAGTCCCTGCAATTTCACGAGCCATTTCCTTGAAGTAAAACACTTTCTCTCTCTCTCTTGCATTTTTTTTTTTCTCTCTCTCTCGTCTCAGTTATCTAGTGCTGCTATAACAGAAATACAAAAAGTGGGTGGCTTTAACATACAGAAATTTATTTTCTCACAGTTTAGGAGGCCAGAAGTTCAAATTCAAGGTGCCAGCTCTAGGGGAAGGCTTTCTCCCTCTGTTGGCTCTGGGGGAAGTTCCTTGTCTTTTTTTGTTTTCTGTTTCTTGGTTCCTTAAAGATCTCAAGTGGCATGGCGTCTGTCTTCCCCCATCTGTGCTTGCTTGCTTGCTTGCTTGCTTGCTCAATCTACTCTTTTACATCACAAAAGAGATTGACTTAAAACACACTCTATGCTAATACTGCCTCATTAACATTTCAAAGAAAACTCATTCCTGAATAGGATTATAACCACAGGTATGGGGGTTAGGATTTACAACACACATTTTTAAGGAAGTGCCTTTTGTAGTGTAGATGAGTGTTGTCTTCTCCAATGAACCTTCTGGGGAAATGTCAAGGGGGAGCACAAAATCCTGTATTAGTCCATTATGTCAGTCCATTGTGTAGAAGACTTCCTAAGTAGCCAGAAAGTGAAGCCCTAAATGTGACTAAGGGTGGGATTTAGAAGTTGTTCCTGCTCAGATCATCCATTGAATGTCATTCCCTCCCACACCTATGTCCTGAGCTTCTGCCCTTGAAGCTGGAGCTTTTAATCTGCGACCTATGGATGGGTTCCGTGTGGGTCTGTGAATTTGTGAAATGGTAAAAGTGGGCTTGGAGGCTTTTTAGGGCAGATAGTACATAATTTTCATCAAAGAGTTGGTTGACCTCCAAAAAGATTAAAACAATTGTCATAGGGAATCCTTCAATGAGCAGAGAAAGATCATTTGAAACGTTTTTTCTTTTAACTATTTATTTTGAAATGATTTTAGACTTACAGAAAAGTTGCAAAAACAATACCGAGAGTTCACGTATATCTTTTACCCAGCTTCCCTAATGTTAACGACATTAGACCCACATAGGACTATAATATAATAATCAAAATCAGGAAATTAACATTGGTACAATACATAATAGTAATACTTAATAGTAAACTACTGGACTTATTTTAATTTCACTTTGCTTCTAGTGTTCGTTTTCTGTTCTAGACTCCAGTCCAGAACCCCACATTGTATATAGTTGTCTGCTTAATCTCCTCTGACTCACATTTCCTCATGAGAAAGATCATTTTAAGGAATAAAATAAAATCCCTTGGTAGTGATGATATTAAAATACGAGATAACGGTAGGGACATGCAAATGGTCTGCCTCCTTCTCTTCAGTTTTTCCTTCTTATTCATTTTCTTTTCCAGACAAAGCTTAAAATTAGGTTTATTTTTATTTGCTATAAATGAAGTAAAAAATAAGTAATGATTTTTATCTTAAAATAAGCAAAAAATGTAGTTGATGAGTTTTAAAGGCTTTAAAGGCTTCAACCATATTTCAGAGTAGTCAAACACATTTCTTGAAATATCAAACACACAATTTTAATAATCATACAACTGATTTTATGACTGTGTAGTAAGGAATTTAACGTTGCCCAAAAGGAGGGTCTTTGCCCTTGGCTTCTGGGAAGTAATCTCTAAACCTTTGAAATGTAATGCCTGATGGGGGGGGTCTTTGTTTGCCTGGGGAACTTGGGTCACACTGGGTAGTCTAACAATGTGATTTAGGGTTAGGGCTTTGGGTCATGTAGTATCAGTTGACCTCTGGAAGGGCTGGAGACTGGAGGTTGAAATTAGCCTTGTGGGCAATCAATCATGCCTACTTGATGGAGCCCCAGTAAAGACTCTGGATACCATGGCTCAGGTGAGCCTCCCTGGTTGGCAATACTCTGCATAGTGCCACACATCAGTCCTGGGAAAGTAAAGCTGCCCATGACTCCTTGAAGAGAGGACAACGGAAGCTCTGCATTTATTACTTTTCCTGGACTCTGCCCTATGTGCTTCTTCCCTTGGCTAATTTTAATCTACATCCTTTCCCTGTATTAAACTGTAACTGTGTATAACAACTTTCAGTGAGTTCTGGGAGTCTTTTTAGTGCGTTATCAAACCTGAGGGTGCTTTTGGGAATGCCCCAAACTTGCAGTTAGTGTCAGAAGTGAGGGCAGTCTTGCGGACTGTTCCCCTAACTTTCCAGTTGGCCTAAACTTTTGCAGTGACTTTAGAAACTGAATCTGAAACCCAAGAATGTTTGCACTTGAGGATAAAAATTACTCTACTCCCAAGACAAGCAGGAGATAGTTACTAATAAAGTTATTTTATATTTAGTGAATGCATCTTAACTAAGATTTCCTTATAAGCACACAGTAGAACAGAACCGGTCAGTTTCAGATCTGTAGTTATCTCACTTGCATTGAGGGTTTGTAACAAGCATTAGAGTTCCAATTGCAAGGAGACTAAGCCCAACATAGACCCACTGTCTTGAATGACCCTGATCATGACCTGTGGCAGACTGTGTGGTAGGTGGCACATGCTTCTGTCCAGGGTCCAGAGCTTTTAAAATGTCTTGAATGTTTTGCCAAGATCTAAGTTCTTCAGAACTAAAGCATAGCTTTATAGACTTGTTTTCTTTAAAAAAACTTCGTATTGGTAGCTTAACATCCACCATACATTCTGTGAAATAGGATGTTATGTGGTTTGGACGTTGTGCAAACACCTGGGTCCTCTGGGGGGCTGCTGTGCGGCAGCTCCTGCTGCGGAAGCCTCAGGTGAGCGCTCGGCTGCAGCCCAGTGAGGGTCACGGTGGGGAGGCTCTGGACGCAGGCTGGGCAGAGGGGAGCGGTCTTGGCTCTTGGCGCCCCCTGCCAGGCAGCGATGCCTGCCGACCTTGGGTGATCAGGAGTAGGATCAGGCGCCCACTCCTCCCAGCAGCAGGAGCGCCTGTTCCCGAGGGTGGGGGGCTGTGCAGCGGCTCACTTCCGAGTCTGCTTGTGGGCATCCCCCAGAGAAAGGGAGAGGTTTTTTTTGCTTTCCTTTCTGGGAATGTCAGTCATTTATTGTAGGGTGGGGGTGGAGTTAGAGAAACAGCTCCTTTATAAAAGGAAAACGTAGGCTGCACCTGGAGCCGGCGGGAGCCCCAGGGCAGCATCACTTGGTCCCAATCTGGGGCGTTCTGTCAGCCTTGCTGGGGCTCAGGCTCAGGCGCCTCTCTTAGGGGGCCGCTCCCTGCCCTGCACAAGGCCTGGGCAGCCCCTCTGGGCCCCAGCTTGGCCCGGGTTCCGCGGGACCTGCCCTCGGGCTTTGGATGCCTCCCGTCACCGCCTCAATCTGGCCTCCAATCCTTTACCTGCTGCTTCTTGAGTGGAGGCCTGGCGGGCTGTCTCGGCTTGGTCAGCCCGGGGAACATGTCCTCGTGAGGCTCCTCACCCACTGCCTGGCTGAAATACTCAGCTTTATCCTCCTCCTCTTCAGGTCGGCTGGCCCTCTTGGTCTCCGGCGGGGCCCCCGGTCCTCGGCACCACTGTCTCCATCGGCCTTTGACGGTGCTCTGTTCATGCCCGCCAGGCTGTCCTTGTGGGCCTCTCGGTGCTCCAGCTTTGCGCTGCACGTTTTGAGCCTATTGGTCCTCTTTGGCCTCCAGGATGGTTTGCAGCTCCTGCTCCTTCTTGTGCAGAAGACGGTGGAACAGCACCTTCCCCTCCCTGACACCCTCCTGGATCTTGATAAGCTGCAGCGTCATCCCAGGACCGCTCTTACTGAGGCGCATAGCGCTCTGCTAGGCCAGCTCGTTGCCGCCCAGGTGATGTCCGGGGGCAGCTCGGTAACGTGGTGCTCACTGTCAGGCTCCGCCTAGCTCTCTGACAGCCCCGCGCCCGTGGCCAGCAGCTCGCTGATGTCCTACAGACAGCTCTTGTTGGGAAGCTTCTCCTGGAGAAGCGTCTTCATCCCGAAACTTGCGCCGACAGGAGGATTTTGATGCTATAATGGCGGGAATCCAGCTCCTGGGAGTTGGGTGAGGAGGCAGTGCTTGATGGTGTTCAGGTTTACCTTATGCACGTTGATGGAGGCAAACAGGTTCTGAAACACAGTGACCAAGAGCTTGACCATGTGCACGCCATGCGAGCTGAAGCTGTTGAGCACCAGAAAGGGTGGGTGGGCACACCCCTAGGGTGCCTGCTGGACCACGAATGTATACGTGGTGGTAACATTGTCAGAACTGAGGTTCTGCGGTGCACCACTGTATATCATTGCTGCGGGCGAGGGGAAAAGGTGTGGTGTTTGGCAACAGGAATGTATTTCCAAATGTTTAAATCCAATAAGACTGCTGTGAATTGAGTGCATCTTTCACAATATGGGAACCAGGCGCATCCAAGCACAGTGTATTTTTCAGGCACTTGAATTTGCTTTGATGGTTATTAGGTTTCAGAAAACGGAAGTTCTGATGTTTACTTAAAAAGAAAAAAGATAAATTACAGGGTGAACTCTAAATTGATGCTTTACATTATCAGATTGCTGTTCTTAGAGCACTATGAAATTCGACTTTAAATGTGGAGATGATTTATGCTATGACATTTGGAACATATATATTTTTCATTTTAAAAGTTTAAATGTATAGCAAATATGTCAGTGTGAACATGTGAGCACATCATTTTCTGTGCCATTGACCTTTATGTTTCTGAAATCCTTTCAACCATTTAAGAGTTACGGCTATTAAAATGTACTGCAGTTCGTTAGTACTTCAAGTGTTGGTAAAATTTTATTTACATTTTCAGTATTTGATTTTGAATTATTAACTAGAATGCTTTTAACATAAAGTTTATTGCACTAAGAGTTGAGATGAGTTGTTTTTAACTCTTAAAACAAGCTAACTGAAAGTATTTTCTTACATTTTTCTGAATAACATTTTCAGCAATGCTTACAGTGATAAAACTTAAAATCCTTAATTGAAAATATTTGGCATTGAAAAATGTTTACTTATAAAACTAGAGATGATATTTTTCTGTAGTTTTTCCATAACTAAAGGCAAAGTTGCTATTTAAATTTTGAGCTCCTTTTCTTGTTCAAATGCCTGGAGGAGGTGTTGTCATGTCATAGGCTCCAAAAACAGCACGGTAATGCAGTAATTCTAAAACACGTTCAGCTGAGGGAGCTCCTGATACTTCCTTGTGGAAGTTTCTAAAATACTATATGTAGCACAGGCTGTTGGAGCCCCTCTTATATCCCCTTGTTGCCTGATTAGGGTCCATGCCCTGGAGGAGTCAAGCCTATGAAACGTACTCCTAGTCAGAAAGAGAGAGACAGTTTATCAAGAGGTGACACCAACGGGAAGTCTGACAGCAATGCAGGCTGTGTTTCTGGAGTCCAGAAAAGCAATTTCTACATTAGAGCTTATATATCATTTTGGCAAGGATTACATAATGTTTTCAAACATGTAGCCCACAGATGGTCTGATGAGTATGCATTACAAAACAACTACAAGAAACTCTTTATTGGACTAAAGAATGCCTGCCAGACATCTGGACTCTAATCTGTATGTTTGTAACAGCAGAAAAAACTTACATAAAAATCCCTCAGCTAGTGGAACTGGCCTGCCAAGTTTACTATGACCAAGATAAGAGCAATAAAGAAAGTTGCAGACCAAAAGTGCCAGGTAGCCTTCCTAGCTGCCACCTTGCAGGCTGAAGGCCATCCCCCAAGAGAAGAAAGAAAAGGAGGGCGACCAAGGCTGCAAGAGCTGAGAAGTCCCCACACCCCTTTGTAAGGAGACCAGTGCAGCTGGTACAGTTAAAAAAAAAAAAACTTATAGGTTACTTAGAGTATCATTATGGCATTAGTTATGTCAAGCTCTCAATCGTCCATTTTGAAAAGGAGAAAATATGCTGTGAGGTATTAGGGTCACACCCTAGTAAATCCATGAGCTCATTTTAAGCTTCATTGGATAGTTTCCCCATATGTAGAAGGCTTTCTATTCAAGAACCTGAGTTCCTTGCCTGAGGGCTTTCTTTGGCCACAGGAGCATGCCTGGCCCTCTGAGTGTGGCAGGCCTCAAGTGTTGGGATTTAATGCCTACAAGAGCCACCTTCAACCAGTGAAGAATGGGAGATAATGGAGAAATATCCCAGATTCCCTCCTTTTCAGTGGGACAATTCTGTGTGTTTTACATTCTTTCAGAGGGCCCCAGTAAGACTGTGCCTATTTCGCCCACAGTGGTAACCCACTCTTCCATGCACCCTTGACTGGCTTTCCTTTCTTCCCTAGCTCATTTTCCCACTGCCTGACTGTGCTTCCCAAACTGTTGGTTGTGAGAGAGCAAGAGAGCTGAGTGCCTTTGCGCAGGAGGCTTGCTGGTGGAGTGGGTGCCTCTGGGCACTTATTGGTGGAGCTAGGCTTGCCAACTGAGGGCTGAGTGCCTTCAGTCCAAGGTTTACTGGTGGAGTAGAGCTAAAGAGCTTTGGAATACTTACCTGAGCAGGGCAGACACTGGCCAGCCCAAGAGGGGCCGAGGGGCCAAGAGGCCCAGGAACCAGGAAGCAGAAGCCGAAACGACAAGGAGCACAGGAAGCAGAGCTGCCTCAGTCTCAAATGGTAAGGCTATGATCTCTGGGGTCTCAAAGGGTGGAACCACACCCTGCTGGGTCTCAAAGGGTGGGGCCACAGCCTCCCAGGTTTCAAAGAGTCAGATCTTCACCAGCTTGGTCCTGGAGTATGGGGCTGCCATTCACAAGTGCCAGTGGGATGCGTCCTGATCTACTGCTCAAAGCTGAGGAGGTGGGTGGCCATGCCCAAAGGGCAGAACAGGGCCTGTTGTGGCTCAAGGGGTAGGATTGCCACTCAGAGAGACTGGGAAAATGGGGCTGCCCAAATCTGAAGGAGCAGAGTTGCCTTCCCAGTGGGCCTGGAAGGCTGACTCAGGGCTGAGGGGCCTCTACACTGAATGCAGAGAATGTGGCCAACACCCAGAGTCTGGAGGTCAAGGCCATTGCCTAAATGGTTTCAGAGAACAGAGGATTATTTTCAAGACTTGAGAGCTAATGTAATGTGTTCTGTTGACTTGCTTGGTGCCTGTTATCCCTTCTTTCCCTCCAATTTCTTTGACTGGTAATGGAAGTGCCTACCTTGTGGCTTTTCCACCACTGTACTTTGGAAGCAGATAATTTGTATTCTAGATTTCACAGACGAAGAGGAATTTTTGGAATTTTGACATAGAGTTGATTTAAGACTTTTGGGATGCTATGATAAGGTGAATGTGTTTTACATATGGCAAGGACATAAATTTTTGGGGGCCAAAGGGTGGAATGTTATGGATTGAATTGTGTCTCCAAAAAATGTGCATCAAATTGGGTAGGCCATGATTCCCAGTATTGTGTGGTTGTCCTTCATTTTGTGATCGCATGTAATTATGCTATGTGTTGTAAATCCTAACCTCTATGATGTTAATAAGGCGGGATTAGAGGCAGTTATGTTAATGAGGCAAGACTTAATCTACAGGATTAGGTTTTATCTTGAGTCAATCTCTTTTGAGATATAAAAGAGTGAAGTGAGGAGAGAGGAGAGGGACCTCATACCACCAAGAAAAAGAGCCAGGAGAAGAGTGTGTCCTTTGGACCAGGGGTCCCTGTGCTGAGAAACTCCTAGTCCCAAGGAAAAACTGATGACAAAGACCTTCCCCCAGAGCCGAAAAGAGAGAATGCCTTCCCCTGGAGCTGGTGCCCTAAATTCAGACTTCTAGCCTCCTAGACTTTGAGAGAATAAATTTCTGTTTGTTAAAGCCATCCACTTATGTTATTTCTGGTTATAGCAGCACTAGATAACCAAGACAGGTGCCACTGAGTTGACTCTGACTCATAGTGATCCCACGTGACAGAGTAGAACTGCCCCACAGGGTTTTCTACTCTGTAATCTTTATGGAAGAAGATTGCCAAGTCTTTCTCCTGCAGACCTGCTGGGTAGGTTTGAACAGCCAACCTTTAGGTGAGCAGCTGAGTGTTTAATCACTGAGCCACCAGGGCTCCTTCTTCACAAACTACTTGCACCTAAATCTTTGTCTCAGGGTCTCTTTCTGGAGAATCCAACCTAAGACACCATGTGAGCTAGGTAACACTTATAACAGAACCATCAGGCTTATTTGTAGGTAAAAAGCTCTTCTTGGTGGACCTTTAAACTACTTGAAGGGATGGGATTTAAAAAAAAAAAAAAAAACATTAAACCCCAACAGGAAAGGGATTTACTTAATAAGAAGTGAGAGAATTGACCGAAGGAAGCCAAAAATTGTTAAAGTCTTACACTTCCATAAAGGACAAATAAAATTACATGTGTTTAATCATATTTCCATTTTTGGATGTATTTTAAATGAGGCCTATACTGTTTTAGGATAACAACTATAGAATCAAAATCAGGCTGTTTTCCTGTTTAACCTAAGTAAAAGATAGAAGCAAATAGGAATGTGGTTCACTCATCCAAAGACAACAAATGTCCACAATAGGCAGACCTCTGATGGTGGGGAGGTTTCCCTCTCACCTCCCAGGTTCCAGCAAACAGTCTTACAACCACATTTCTACTCTGAACTATTTACTGAATCTGCAGCCTCCACTCTTTTCCTCTCTATCACTGACCTAGTTCATATTTGTGTAAATTTTTCTCTGGGTTTCCACAATACGCTAAAACATACAATTCAATGTACATATTAGGTAGGTATCCCACAAAATACTAAACCATAGTGAATACACCAAATCTCCCAAGAATAAACCAGGGCAACATATATTAAGGACCAACTATGCTCTTGGAAACAGATGTGTGTCTGTAGACATTTATGTGTTATATATAATTTAATCCTCACAAAAATCCTATGTAGTTGGCATTGCCATTCCCTCTGTGGCTTAGAGAGGTTACATCCTGTGTCCAAGTTCTGCTAGTCAGTAAGTAGTCAATCTGAGACTCTACCCAGGTCTGACTCAAAGCGTCTTGCTCCTTCCAACTCACCAGGTTGACTTGATGGGACACACATTGGACTATAACAGATGCATCTGAAACAAAACAACCCGCAATCGAATACGAACAGAGGCACAGATATCAATATTAATACAAAAAAGCATTGTTTAGTCAACAGTATTACTGCCAATATTAAAGACAACGTTTTTAAAACTATGAATTTTGTTACTTTTTTGGGCTAAAGATAGACATTTAGAGTTAAGAAAAATTTGACAAAATATGCTATTTGGATACTTTAATTCACCAGTATCAGTTTATATTAAATCAAACTGGAAAAAAATAGGTATAGATTACAAAATAATAGACTTAGTGGGTAGATTCTGAGCTTTAGAGCCTTTCCAGTGTCTGAAATATTTACAAAATACTATAATTCATTATGACATAAAGAAAAACAATTCATATAAAAATTAAAATCTTTCAGAATATGATCCTGCACCACAATACAACAAAACTAGTAACAACGTTTTAACAGGAATTACAAATATTAATAAAAAATAATAACTGACTAAAATGGGAGACTATAGGCTCTAACAAATGCTGTTTATTAAAAGTGAAAATACTTCATATAAAATTCTGTAATATTTATCAAAGCAATACTCAAGAGAATAGTCACATAAAGTGTTTTTATCATCAATAAAGAGAATAAAAGAACAAATAAATTGATGTGTAATTCTTGGAAGGGGGATTCAAAATCTTATAAGACAAAGAAAATAATATGAATAAAAGAAGAAATAAATTAGAAAACACAAAAACTGAAAATTATACATCTCAAAAAATACAGCCCACAAAATAATCTGATCAGAAAAAAGGTAATATTTATGAACTGTATTGTAATTAAGAAAGAGTGTGGCCAAGACATAATTTTGTTTCTGAGGGGTAAAATTATAAGCAAATATATGATCAGTTGTAACTTAAGTACTTTTGGGAAATTTAATAAATTTTTGGTGTCTTTGGAGTCACTCATGAACACCAGAGGGCATAGTAGTTTTTTTTTTTTTAAAACTCTTTTTCTCTCCCTCTCTTCCCTACTTCTTCCTAGGAAGTCCTGGACAAAGTTGGGGCTGTTTATTCTAGTGACAGACCTGGGGTGGCAAGCCTACTTGAGGCTTAAATGCTAGTGTCCACAAGAGATCAAGGAGATTCTAGTTGCCCACCAACCATTAGAGGGAACATCAAAAGGAGGATCTCAGGGTCCTGGTGGAAAGAGAAAAAGACATGGAATTTATAGCATGAACCAGAAAGTTGGTAGTTTACAGGAAAAAAAAAGTCAATTTCCGAATAGAAAAAAGATGCTAGCCTCGACTGTTGTTAATGTTCAGTTAAGCAACGCTGGAGGAGGGACCTTGCTTCCCTTTTGTGTGTTGAAAGTGCTTCTGAAATCCAGAAGGAGAGTAGCAGAACAGAATTAACTGGCCCCTATCCAGCCTAAAGATTTTCATTAAATAGCTTCCAAGAAACCTTTTTGACCCCATGGTGAGTCAACCCCTATCTCACTGAAGGCACAAAAATTAATTCAGGATTGATCATAGAACTAAATAGAAAAGCTAGAACCATAAAGCTTCTAGAAGATAACATAGAGAGTAATTTTTGTGATTTTGAAATGGGCAAAGATTTCTTAGATAGGATACAAAAAACTTCAATCACTTAAACAAATGATACATTGTCATTCATAAAAAGTAAAAATTGCTGCTTATCAAAAGCCACTGGTAAGAAAACGAAAAGGCAAGCCACATTACTGAGAGAAAATATTCTCTCTTCCTATGCATATATATACATTTAGCTGTCAGAAGACTTATATCCAGAATATATATAGAACTCCTATAAATAAATAAGACAAACAATCCAGTGAAGAAAAGTGGCAAATGACAAGAGCAAGTAGAAAAGGTGCTCAAAGTCACTAGTTACAAAGGAAATGCAAATTAAAATCACAATGAAATACTATATCACACCTATCAGAACGGCCAAAATAAATGAGACTAATGAAACCAAACATAGGCAAGAATATGAAGCGACTGGAACTCTCATACATTGCTGGGAGTGTGTTTTAGTCATCTAGTGTTGCTATAACAGAAATACCACAAGTTTCTGACTTTAACAAACAGAAATTTACTCTCTCACAGTTTAGGAGTCTAGAAGTCCAAATTCAAGGTGCCAGCTCTAGGGGAAGGCTCTCTTTCTCTGTTGGCTCTGGGGAAAGTCTTTGTCATCAATTTTTCCTTGGTCTAGGAGCTTCTCAGTGCAAAGACCCTGGGTCCAAAAGATGCACTCTGCTCCTGGCTCTTCTTGCTTGGTAGTGATGAGGTCCTTATCCTCTCTGCTTGCTTCTCTCTTTTGTATCTCAAAGGAGATTGACTCAAGATACAGTCTAATCCTGTAGATTGTGTCCTGCCTCATTAACATAACTGCCTCCAATCCTGCCTCATTAACATCATAGAGGTTAGTATTTACAATACAAAGGATAGTTACATCAGATCGCAAAATAGAGGACAATCACACAATACTGGGAATCATGGCCTAGCCAAGTTGACACACATTTTTGTGGGACACGATTCAGTCCATGACAGAGTGTAAAATGGTTCAAGAACTCAAGAACTTTAGAGAACTGTAGTTTCCTAAAATTTAAACCAAACACCTGCCCTATGACCCAGAAATTCCACTCGTAGGTATTTACCAGGAGAAATTAAAAAAAGACTTGCACAAAAGTGTGCATTGCAGCTCTATTCTTAATAATGCCAAATTGAAAATAACCCAAATATCCATCAGCCAGAGAACAGATAAAGAAATTATTGAATATTTATACAATGTAATACTACTCAGCAAAACAAAACAAAACAACAAAGCAAAACAAAACTACTGACAGATAACAATATGGGTCAATTAAAAATATGTTGAGTGAAAGAAGCCAGACACAAATATATATACAATATATGATGATCCACTTTATATAAAGTAAAAGAAGAGATAAAATTAATCTATGATGCTAGAAATTAGATTCCCTGGGAAAATGTGGGGAGAGTGAAGAGACTTGAGGAAACTTTCCGCAGTATACCTTGTTTGATATATCTCCTATATCTTGTTTGAAGTGATTACACAGGAGTAGTGTAATTACCAAAACTTACAAACTTTGCATTTTACTGTATATAAATTATATCTCCATCAAAAAAATTACCTCCAAAAAAGCTGTATTATGAAGATAGACTAGGCTATGCTGCAGTAAAAACACAAAAATCTTAATGGCTTATTTTAACATGTATTTCTCCTTCATTCAAATCTCACGCATTCTGTCGTAGGAGCTTCTGCTTATTGTAGACACTCAGGTACCCAAGCTGACACAAATCACTTTCGATCGCAGCTCATTGGCCAGAACTAATCGCACAGTCCACCCATCCCAGTGTGCCCTGGGGGGAAGCACTATGCTACTATTGGTCAGAAATGATTATATAAATGATTATATAAACAGGACTAATAAACCACAAATGCCTAAGTAAATCATTTTATGTTTTTAAAGAACAGACAATTTATATCCTACATATACTTTGCAAAACACCCTCCCCTAAAGATAAAAATCTTCCTGATTAATTTATTGAAGCTAGCAGAACCATGATACTGAAGCCTGAAACATACAGATATACAGGACTATCCTTAGATGGAAAAAAACTTAACTGACTGTGATGGTTGTGTGTCAACTTGGCTGGGCCATGATTCTCAGTGGTTTGGCACTTATGTAATGATGTAATCATCCTTCATGATGTGATCTGATGTGATCAGCCAATCAGTTGTAAGGGGAAGTTCTAAGTCCTACATCCAACATATACATGGACATTCTGGCAAAGCTCTCTTGTTTGCTCCGGATCTTGCATCCAGCTTGTCATCATCTGACCTCCAGTTCTTGGGACTTGAGCCAGCTACCTGCCATATTGCCTGCCGATCTTGGGATTCGTCAGCCTCCAAAGTCTGTGAGCCAGTGGCCTGCTGTCTGACCTGCTGATCTTGGGTTTGTCAGCTCCTGCAGCTACATGAGTCAGAAGAAGCCTCCAGCCTGATGCCTGACCCACATACTTGGGACTTGCCAGCCTCTACAACTGCAGGAGCCATTTCCTTGAGATAAATCTCTCTCTCTCTCTCTAAATATATATGCTTCACTGGTTTTGCTTCTCTAGAGAACCCCGGCTAAGACACTAATGTAAAACAAATATACCAAAATATGAAAATACAATTAAAGTGTGGCCAAGCTGGGTTTGGTCCAGGAATGCAAAGATTGTAAACTGTTGCTGAATGTTACTATAACACGAATCAAAGGAAATACATTTAGTATTTGTTGGGTACCTAATAAGCAGAATGAATTGTATATTTTAGATAAATCAACATTTAGGAGCCTATTGTGTAATTCCAGAGAAAAATTTACACAAACTCGAACTAGAGCAGAGACAGAGAGGAAAAGAGTGGAGGATGCAGATTCAGTAAATAGTTCAGAGTAAAACAGTGCTTGTAAGTAAGAGTGTTTGCTGGAACGTGGGAGGTGAGAGGGAAGCCTTCCCGCCATCAGAGGTCTGCCTATTACGGACATTCACAGTCCAAGCTTAACTTGTTAAGTTCGTTGTCTTTGGATAAATGAAACACATTCCCATTTGCTTCTATCTTCTACTTAGGTCGAACAGGAAAATAGCCTGCTTTGGATTCTGCAGTTGTTATCCTAAAACAGTACAGGCCTCATTTGTATCTAAAAATGGCAATATGATTAAACGGACAGAACTTTACTTGTCCTTTATGGAAGTCTAAGACTTTAATGATTTTGGGCTTCACTCGGTCAACTTCTCCACCTCTTCTTCTTTTTTTATTATTATTTAGTCTGTGATCTTAAATCCTGGCTTAAAACGCTATCATCCTCTGTCCCAATATTTGTGGTGTGTGTGTGTTTTGCATCCATTTTTCTTAGTCCCTCAGATTTTTTAGTAATATACCCTCTCATATTGGGGCTTAATGAAAAACGAATAGCATCTTAGTAAAAAAAGATGCTAGCAAATACTAAATAGGCAATAGATAAGTGGTATCTTTGGTGAAGGGTGAGACAATACACAATACTGGGGAAACGAGCACAACTTGTACAGGGAAAGGTCATGGAAGCTCCACAGACACATCTAAACTCCCTGAGGGACTGAACTGCTGGGTGGAGGGCTGTGAGGACTATGGTCTCGGGGAACATCTAGCTCAATTGGCGTAACACAGTTTATAAAGACAATGTGCTACATTCTACCTTGGTGAGTAGCGTCTGGGGTCTTAAAAGCCTGTGAGCAGCCATCTAAGATACTCCACTGGTCTCATCCCTTCGGGAGTAAGGGAGAATGAAGAGAACAGGATAAAAGGAAAAGATTAGTCCAAAGGACTAATGGACCACGGCTACCAAGGCCTCCACCAGACTGAGTCCAGCACAGCTAGATGGTGCCCGGCTACCACCACTGACTGCTCTGACCGGGATCACAACAGAGGGTTCTGGACAGAGCTGGAGAAGGATGTAGAACAAAATTCTAACTCACAAAAAAAAGACCAGATTTACTGGCCTAAAGGAGACTGGAGAAACCCTGAGAGTATGGCCCCCAGACACCGTTTTAGCTCGGTGGTGAAGTTATCTCCAAGGTTCACTGTTCAGCCAGGGATTGGACAGCCCCATAAAACAAAACGGGACTAATGAGGCACAGCAGTCCAGGGACAAGGGCTAGAAGGCAGAAGGGGACAGGAAAGCTGGTGATAGGGAACCCAAGGTTGAGTAAGGACAGTGTTGATGTGTAGTGAGGTTGTTAACCATTGTCATAGGGCAACATGTGTGCTAACTGTTTAATGAGAAACTATTTTGTCCTGTAAGCCTTCATCTAAAGTGAGAATAGCAGCACAATTTGAAGAGTGTAGTCGATGTCACTGAACTGGGCATGTAGATATTTTTGAAATGGTGTATCTTTGGCTATGTATATTTTTTACCAAAAACAAAGGTTGAGAAGTTAGAGGGTTGACATGCTGTGGGGTTGTTAACCAATGTCATAAAACAATATGTGCACTACTGTTTAATGAGAAACTATTTGTTCTGTAAACGTTCACCTAAAGTACAATTTAAAAAAAAAAAAAAAGATGCTAGCCATGACTGTTGTTTAGTCAAGGAATGCTGGAGAAGGAGGAACTTGCTTTTCTTTTGTGTGTTAAATCTTAGCTCTCCCATTCCTTCAAGTAGTTTCAGGGGCCACCAAGAGCATTTTTTTTTTTTTTTTGATAGCAATGTTCCCATTCATTACTGTGCAATTTGTTTTAATCCACTGAGTAATTTTCACACACACAGAAAATACACTTGGGTGAATGTTTTCTGAAATAACTTATTTGAATTTGCCATTGCTCTCGAAGGATGGCTGTTCTGAATATGACCGTTGTTGATAGTTTCTCTCTCCCTCCGAAGGTCTGGAATGGTTCTTCCCTCATGGTGTGTCTGGCTACAGAGCAACAGCTTGATGCTGACTTGATGTGAATTCTCTATAATCTAACCTTTCCGACCACTCCACTCCAAAACTCGTTTGAACAACAAAGACAGAATACAAGCTTACGTTAATGCTGTAATTAGAACTATGTCAAATTATGTCTGAAAATGAGGAAGGACAAGAGGTAAATATGAAAAAGTAGAAGATGATTTTAGAGCTATGAGATTCAGAATGGGTTTTAAACTTAAATTTTCCTTTTTGCTATTAAAGAAATGCTTATACAGAAAAAACACAGAGCACCTTGAAAACTTCTGAAGAAAGATTGTGAGAGGCGAAGGGAGAGAGGGAGACTCTTGAGTTTTCATCAACAGTAAGAGCGGATTTAGCCTCTGCAGATTTGTCTCCACAGCAATTGTGTGGATGGAAGGTAACAGCCACCGTAGAGGTTATTGAGTTTCTTCAAGGGTACCCCCAGCTTGTTCTAAAGTTCTTCAGTTGTACCTGCAAACAAAAACAGTCATTTAATACTTTCTGGGTGCTTACTGGTCGGTAGTTTGAATCCACCGGCTGCTCCTTGGAAATCCTACGGGGCAATTCTACTCTGTCCTATAGGGTCGTGATGAGTCGGAATTGACTGGATGGCCATCGTTCGTTTGTTGTTTTGAGAGTCCTTAGGTGTGACTCCACCCCTCTCCTGTACCACTTCTGCCAAAATAAGCCTCGTAAAACCGAAAACCAAACCTGTTGCTGACAAGTTGCTTCCGACTCACAGGGACCCTGCAGGGTAGAACTGCCCCATAGGGTTTCCAAGGAGCGGCTGGTAGATTCAACTGCCCACCTTTTGGTGACTAGTTGTAGCGCTTAACCACTGTGCCACCAGGGTTCCCATAAGCTTCATACAGGCCACATTAATGCCTTTCAGAAGCAGATGGAGTTTTCTTTTAGTCCAAGGTCAATCACTCTAACCTACTTGCCTTCTCAGGGAGCTTGCTCTTTTACATATACCCTCTTACTTCCAGATGTTTTTTCCTTAAAAAAAAAAAAAAAAAAAAGGATTTTTAGGATTATGAGAACAATACAACTTGTTAGAGCGAGAACAGAAAATATAGAAAAATAAAAAGAGGAAGCAATTGTTACTAATTCAATCAGGGAAAATCATCATGAACATTTTTGTCCTTTTTAAAGATACAAATGTCATATTATTTTTTAAAAAGGTGTCTTCTCATTTAAATGGATATTATAATTTCCATAATTACAAAATTTTAACAAACTCTAAAATGTCATTTTAGATGCATACTATTTATTCTATATATGCATTATACTTCACATAATTATTCCCACATTGTTGGACATTTAGGATATTTCAAATTTGAAATTTGGTGGTTTTCTAAAGTTTTTTTTTCCCCCTTGATTATGACGATATCCCACAACCTTGTCTTTGGTTCTGTGGTCTCAGCTGCTGCCCTTCCCTGCAGGAGGCTCTTCAGAGGTACTCCTGCCTAATCAGAAATTTCGAGTCCCCCTGGACAAGCTTGTCCCAGGGACTTCCCGGGGCTCAGAAACAGTATCAAGTTGGCCCTCTCCTCCCTGCCATGGAAGACTCCTCTGTTGATGTGTCAGAGGATGGCCGAGAGGTCAACCGCTACAGACCTTCTAGACAAATGTGACCTACTTGAGCCATCTCCTCCAGGTGACATCAGGCGACAGCGGGAGGGTCTGCCCTCTGGGAGCCAGGCTGGGCAGCTGGTGTTTGGCAGAGAGGCCGCTGGGTGGTCAGCGTCCGGCACATAGCGATTCCCAAGAATTAAGAACGATGCTCCTTAGATACCAGCTTAGCGAGTGTTCTATGACGCCAGAAGCGTTAACCGTGACAACACCAGCGCCTGGAATTCCCTGCCGTCTCCCTGAGGGCTGATGGAGCAGAGGCGACGCTCGCCAACCAGCTGTGGACACACATACCGGAGCAGGCGCGGTGGGCGGTGGAAGCTTCCAGCAGGGGGCAGTGCGGGCGCACTTAGGAAACCCTGGCCCAGTCCTCACTACTTTTATCTCTGTGACTGCAGGGGACTTGACATTGCGAAATCTTTGAAAAGTTTGCAGAGGCCGCATCTTTGTTTCATGAGCTGATGTTTATTTACTTTCCCTGCAAACTGAATCATTCCAACCTCAAGGAATTATTTTAAAAAGCAGCAGCATAAATTATAATCAACTGGATCCAATGGAAATTTCTTTCTCCCCTTCGTTTTCCACATCTGTGACACTGGTGTGAGAACCAGACCACTGAGAGGGGGATGGCACTGCGGCTTTTGCACTCTGGGTAAGAGGAGGGGTTGAGGAAGTGGGTTCAGCAGGGGCCTGCTGGGGAGTGACTTAGAGTGTGAATTAAACAGACCCTCACAGACTTTGTAGTGGGTGCAGATTTCCCAGTTAGACTTGAGAGTATGAAAGAAATGTAACTCTCATTATTTTCTGTCATTGCAGTTGAGCTTCTTTCTCTTTTATGCCTTACCAGGCATAAATCAATCACTTCCCGATGAACTCTGACAAGTCAGTTACTGCTCAGTCATTTTAGCTTTACAACTCACTCGTTCCCCAGTGCCTCACCCTTGAGTGGACAAACTAGGGGAGCAAAGGGCTTGGCACACTGCCCACTTGGAATCAGGGGGAGGGGAGACCCCCTCTAAGGCCTTGGTCTCTCCTGGGATCTTTGGACTGCCTGTTTCCCAGGTGTGTGGCATGTTCTCAGGGGACAACAGCAGAAGTTGTGCAGGGTCCTGGGACAGTGCCGGCACTGCTATGGCTCCCTGGAACAGAGATCTGCTGAAACAGTGCCGGAGTCTCCAACCTGGCCTCAGTGGAGACTGTTCAGGTAGGTTCCTTTGATTCAGTTTCCCCAAATTCTGGTTTCAAGACTCTGAGTAGGCCCACCTAGATTATCTTCATTTCCTTCTCCCTCCTTCTCAACTTTCAAGTCCCACTTGGGCTGTATGAACTTAGCGGTGCCCTCCCCTGCCATCCAGGAGGGTCACGCTTGCCTCAGCAGCCAAGGTGGCGGCAGCACCTGGTGGGATGTGAGTCATAGGGGTTGCTGGCAGTGAAGCTGTGTTGGTGGATGAGAGTGACAAGGGAGGGGAAGGGGAGAACCTAAAATGACTGAGGAGAACCTGAGATTGTTCCAGGAAGAGCTAGCTGGTGAGCCAGTGGGGGCTCCTGCCTTCCTCCTTTGGATCACAGTGGAGTCAGACGCTCCGTCTGCCATGGGTTTTCTGCACATTGCCGTTGTGTGACCTAAGAAGGCAGCCTCCACAACGTGCCAGGCCCAGAGAAAGCTGTTCCCTTCAACAACCACAAAACTATCCCAAGGAAGAGAGAGTGGCTCCCTGTTACGATGGCTGTAGAGGGCTGTTCCCAGACAGAAGCTTCCTCCCTGAAATTTTGTCATGGTACGTGGATAAGGAGATGAAAACTAGTCTTTTTTTTTTTTTAATTAAAAAAAAATTATTGTGCATTAAGTGAAAGTTTACAGAGCAAATTAGTTTCCCATTCGATTGTACATAAAATGTTCCATGATGGAAAACTAGTTTTTAAAGCTGATCCAGGGCCTTGTCTGCTCATGGCAGACAGGGAGTGGTTGGACCATAACCCTCAGCCTCTCCACATGGTGTTCTTCTCTCAGGGGTCCTGGAGAGGGCTGAAGTGGCCACCTGCCCTCGTTGTACTGCCCCCTGCCTGGACCCTTCCCATGCCCACAAAGGACCCATTGTCCCACACATGGGGCTGAGCTGCCGTCTGCAGCTGTCATAACACAGGGATCCACTCGCTCTTCCTCGGGACAGTTTTGTGTTACCAGATCTGGGTCTCATGTTTGCACATGATACCCCCTCCCCGCAGGCCAGACACCAGCTCTCTGCGTTCCAAGCCCCCATTCCAGCTGAGGTGCACCTTGGGCCTTGGTGAGTCCTGGGCACACCTGTTTCGCTGTAGGGACTCTTGACCTGGGTCTCTCCCTGACTAGGCATGTGGAAATGTCCTGGAGGCTGAGGGCAGAGAAACACACCACCCCTTGTTTCTTTCTTCCCCACTTCTCTAGAGTGAATAGCAAATGTTTTGGTTTTAAATCAGAGACAGTGGACCTTATAGTCTCTGCAAATATCCCATGGCCTCAGTCTCTGACCCTTTTCCTTTTTCCTTTTGACCCTTGAGGATTTGTTGCCTGGCCCTGAAACCCTGGAGCCAGGTCACGAGCTGTCTCCTGGAGGTTCGCGGTTTTTTAACTGCACAATGAGTAATTTAACAAGCCCTTTTTCGTTTACCTCCTGTTCTCACTGTGGCCTTTCAGTCACAGGAGTCTGTAAGTATAAACCAGTTGCCATAGAGTCACTTCTGACTCATGGTAACCCCATGCATGTCAGAGGAGAACTGTGCTCCATAAGGGTTTCCATGGCTGATTTTTCAGAAGCAGATCACCAGGCCTTTCTTCCAAAGCACCTCTGGGTGGACTCAAATCTACATCCTTTCGGTTAGCAGCCAAGCAGGTTAATCACATGCACCACCCAGGGACACTCTAAGTATAGTGCTATGCAAAAGGATGCTCATTCTATGGTCACAAAACCTCTACAAGATAGCAAGGTCCCGTACGGTTATTTTCATCGAAGGGACAGAAAAACTGAGGTAGGAAGAGGCCAGGTGCTGGCCCAGGGTCACAGTCAGTGGAAAAGCTTAGCCTGAAGTTTGGCTCTCAGCTCGGAGTTCTTTCCGTGTTGCTAGAGGACAGACTGCAGCTTAGATGTGTTGTCACGCAACGTGCTAGAATCAGAAGGTGCCCGTGAAGTTCTTCCCCTTCTCTATCTGTCTGGCGTCTGGAGGAGGCATTGCTGTGGGTCTCCTGCTCACCTGAGAAAGACTTCAGTTTGCAGAACGCCTCTAATTTATTTACGACAGAGCGACAGTGTAACCCTGTAGGTAGATAAGAACAGTGATAGGATTTCTTCCTTCCCTCCTTCCCTTCCTTTTCCCTTCTGCTCCCCTCCCGCACATTCTAGAAAGTCGCAGATCTTTCGTCATTTGCATAGTCTTCTGAAACTCCTGTGAGTTAGTGGCGTTCTCCCTGTAAGCCCCTAACCCAGGGTCACTCGCTTAATTAAGTTTAGCAAATGATGCATTGTAAAACTCCGAGGGGCAGCTGTTCAAATTCAGTCCTTGTAAATCTGTATATTATTATACCAGTTTCCCAGCAGATGGCAGTAAAGGGGCTAAGAAGAGATGCCCTTTTCTAATTTGTGCCATATCTCTGAGTTAGCAGCGGGCACACTTGGCATATCTGACTGATAAAATAGTTGCTACGGAATTGAGATCATGGCAGAAAGATGACCACGTCAGGCCTGGCATGGCACCTGGGGAGCAGAGAGCAGGGACCTCTGTTCTGCCACAGTAAGCTCAGGTACCAGACAGCCAGGCCTGACCATTGCGACTCTGCCCTGGTGGCCTTGTAGGGCCCTTTCAAGACACACGGCTTAAGTCAGGAGTGGACAAACCATGAACAAACAGCCCACGGCCTGTTTTTGTTTGGCCAGCAAGCTAAGAACAGTTTTTACATTTTTAAATTGTCAAAAAACAAAAACAAAAGAAGAATAAGATCTCATGACGTGTGAAAGTTATATGAAATTCAAATTTGAGTTTTCGTGAAGTTTTATGGGAACACAACCATGCTCACTTGTTGATGTATCGTCTATAGCTGCTTTTGCCCTACAACAGCAGAGTTTAATAGATAGGACGGGCACCCTTTGGCCGCAAAGCCTGAAGTGTTCTTTACAGAACAATGCTGCCAACTCTTGGCTTAGTGCTTTGGTACCTCCATGGGCTCTGGAACTATGGAGATATTTCTGGGTAAGCATAGAAGCAGAGGGTGAGCTAGGGCCAACATCAAAGCAGCTGCTGATGCACCATGGGTCCTTCAGAGCCCTGGGAGATGGTGGTTCTGGGCTGTCCTATTCCAGGGCCATAGCACCCTATCTAGAACACTCGATGCCTTGGTGAAGCGATCTCCCCTCAGCCCCAGGACTGGCTCTAGTCACTGAAGCCCTAATCGTGAGGATAAGCTTTGTCATCCCTCCTTTGGCTAAGGGTCCTGGGCCCATGCACAAGCTTTGACCTCTGGCTCTAGCAGAATGCTCCTGGCTTTTCAAATTCTTTTGGTGAAAATTTGAGCATTTACAAATGTCTTAACCTTGTTTAAAGTACCAACTGATTTCTAACAACATCTGAGGGAAATCCTTCATGACTTCCTGGATAATAAGGTAATATACTTAGACAATAGTTTGCTATATTCTGAAAACCTAAACTTGCAGCCCCTGGTCCGGCAGTTCCTGGGATCTCTATAGAAACCTCAACAGACCAGCTCCAACAAAAGTAATTTCCACAGCCCAGTGGTTGATTTCCTGGGCCACGTTCTGACCTTCTGTTAAAAAAGGATAAGTGTTTGACATCTGATCAAATATGCACCATTTGTAGGAAATCTGGCTGTCTTTCCCTTCAAAAGATTTCTGGAATCCAACCACTTACTACTAATTCCTCTACTACCACCTGCTCCAAGACACTGCCGTCTCGCTCCTAAGGATTCTTGTAAAAGCTTCTCAGCAGATCTCCCTCTTACGCTCTTACCCTATTATTATCTACTTTCAACAGAGTGATTGGAATGATCTTTTTAAAACATCAGCGAGCTCATGTCCCTTCTCTGCTCCAAAGCCTGCAGTGATTTCCCATTTCACTGAAAGTGAAGGCTGAAATCCTTCCAGTAGGTACTCCACAATCTGGCACCTCTATCTCGTGAGTCTATCTCCCTCTCTCATTCCAGCCTGTCCACAATGGACTCCTTGCTAGTACCCTGTGACACCAGGCATGTGTCTACTTGAGAATGTTTGCACCGCTGGTTACCTCTGTCTGGAGCCTCCTCCGCCAGATATTCTTGAGGCCTGTCTTGACCCTTCTTCAGTATTGTGGCCTGTGTCCCCATTCCACTTCTGCTGCTCTGTTTCTTATGCTGTCGGACTCATCACCTCTGACATACTCCATAATTTGCTTTGTTATTATCTGCTGTTTACTGACTGCTTTCCCTTACTAGAATGTGAGCTCCATGAGGTCAGGCATATTTTGTTCATTGATATACTCTGCATCCTTAAACAATGTCTGACACTTTGGAGGTGCTTAACACATAGTTGTCAAATGAATCAGTAAATGAATTATTGAGAGGCAAGCCTGCCCAGACACTGAAGATTTTGTTGAAACCATAAGTACATCCTCTGTTATCCTTGCCACTCTACTAACAAATTATCTCAAAAAGTTGGATATTGTTTTAACAGAGTTCTTGTCCAGGATTCATGAGGCAACTTCTTTAAGTGAGGTAGGTATCTTACTATCCTTATCCTTGTTAAACAGAGGAGAAAACCAAGGATGCATTAGACCTTGAACCCAGGGTGTGTGACCCTAGAGTTGATGCTCTCAGTGCTGCCCTGTTCTACTTCTTACGCAGTTCACCAGAACTTGACTTGTCTTCTGCCCAACTTGACTTCTTCCTTAGTTGTCCCATCCTTTTATTCCCATTTTTCTGGGAAGGAGGGCAGATAATTTTCTACTTTCCATTTGAGGAAACTGAGGCATAGTCATTTTAAGTAATTTCACTGTAATCACAGTGTTATTAGGTGAAAGAGCTGGCTTCGACTTCATTCTTCCAGACTCCACAGCCTAATGTACATGCCATGTTGCCTTCTGTTCTGCTCCGTGTTCTTGTCCACAAATTGGAAAACAATATAGAGTGGATGCCAGTCAGATTGACAAGAGCAGGAATGGGTGGGGGAGATGAAAAGCTCAGTGGAAGGAGACTGGGATAGAGAGGGGACTCAAAATCATGGGTATGGTGAAAAGGGCAGAGGGCATTTAGCCTTGAGAGAATTCACGGTGAGGATGGGGGTGTATGAAGGCTCTCTTTCCATATTTGGATGTCTGGTAGAGGTGTTCAGAAGTGGCACAGGGTACTAGAGAGAGCATAGGGTCTGGACATGCCATTATAGGGTGGGGACAGAGGTCTCTGGACCTAAGTTTTCCTATCAGATCCACTTTGTAGAGCTGTGTTAGAGAAGTCACCTGAGAAAAGGGCCTAACAAAGCCCCTGACACTCTGCAAATGCCACCCACCATGATTGTGGTTGTGATTAACTCAGGATAAAGGCTATAATCTACACGACTGGAAAACCACTTTGGCAACTTGATGTGGGTGGTTTCAAGGACTGGGTTAGAAGACTTTCTCTACTGTTTCACTCTTAGCTGTATTATTTTATTAAAACCACTTTAGTTTTGCATAACAACCATGACAAGTGCAATATTTCGGCCAATTGAATTTAATTTGGCACATAGAATGGCAGTAATATTATTTTCTATATGTTGGAAACCTTGGCTAGGATGATTGGAGCTGAAATATTTCTTAGACATTTGAAAAGTTGTTTTTATTTTAATATACTCACATTGCGCGTATGTTCTTTGGCTTACGTATCATCAGTCGATATTCCATCACTTATTCTACTTCAGGAACACGTGGAGAGATGAACAAAAAACTACAACATTACAGCTTGACAAGATCAGGGAATTGTAGAAGTGGAATGGACTTTAGAAATGGGTTTACAGTGAAATTGAACATCTAGAGGCAGGGTTTAGGGTCTCACTGGAGACTCATTCTGGACGTCTGCAGCAGTCTCCTATCTTGTTGAAGTGTCACATTTGGCACGTACTACTGGAAAACTAGCAAACTTTTCGATTAAATTCCATGATGCTGTCCCTCTTGCCAGCCTGATGTTGATTCGCCTCCTGTTGCTGCACCTTCCGTGGTTTCCCATTTCCTTTAGGAAGACTCCAAAGACATTCACAATCTGGCACCAATATACCTAAGACTGTTCCTTCCTTTCCCATGTCCCTCGTTCCAGTCTTGGCCTCACTGTGTAGCTCAGATTTCTGAGCCAGGGACTGCAGTGCCCCAGGGGCTCTAGGGCTATCAGCAGAGGCATTGCTTTATCTTGAGCTCTGGGGTTCTACTCTTACCTCTTTCTTACACTTCAGTGTATTGGAGGTTGTGATGAGAAGGGAGGATAAGTAAATGTTGCTGAACAGCTGTGAGCATATTAAAATATTCCTTCTCTAGTTTTGGGGGTGATGGTGTTTCAGTGGGAGAATTCTCACCTTCCATGCAGGAGACTTGGGTTCAAGTCCCAGCCAGTGCACCTCATGTACAGCCACCACTCATCTGTCAGTGGAGGCTTTTGTGTTGCTAGGATGCTAGACAGGTTTCAGTGGAGCTTCCAGACTAAGACAGACTAGGAAGAAAGGCCTGGCAATCTACTTCTGAAAACCAGCCAATGAAAAACCTTATGAATCACAACGGTCCAATGTGAACCCATCTTGGGGATGCTGCAGCATTTTGTTCCATTGTTCATGGGGTCACCATGAGTCAGGGGCCGACTAACAACAATCCTCACTTCCACGGACCCAGTTGAGATCAGAGTGGTTGTGCGAAGCAGGCATTTAGTAAACAGCAATGCCCCACGCTTGGATGATTCTTTGGAGTCCAGGAGGCACCTGGTGTGTGCTGGTCTTTTTGCTTTTCACACGAGAACCCCTCATGTAGCTTAAACACAGCTCACAAGTCCTCCCATGTCATCTGCCCATCAGTATAAGCATGCCTGCCCCCACTGTCCCTCATGTGACAACACCTTCCCTCTACTCCAAGTGCCATCTGGCACAATGTGCTCTTGCTGTGACCCGTTCACCATGTCTCCTCCTCCACATCCCTTCGCGTTCTCGTTTTTGTAACAAGGAGGCTCTTGATCCAAATCAGAAGAAAGAAACACGAACAATTCATTTTAGAGTCAAATAGGTCTAGATCAGCGCTGTCCAGTAGAAATTTAATGTGAGCTACACCTATAATTGAAAAATTTCAAGTAAGAGAGAAACAGGTGAAATTAATTTTCAAAGTATATTTTATTTAACCCAATATAATCAAAATATTATTTCAACATGTAATCAATATTAAAAAAAATTATAAATGAGATATTTTACTTTCTTTTCTTTTACCAAATCTTTGAAATCTGGTGTGTTCTTTATGCTCAGAGCACGTCTCCGTTCAACTTCGCCCCATTTCAAGTGCTTGGTCGCCTCATATAGCTAGTGGCTACTGTATTGACCAGCAGGTCCGGAGAGCAGGCTAAAGGGTGTTAGCTTAGAGTCAGAAGGAGCTGGTTTTGAATCACGGCTCTGCCCCTGATTAGCTGCCTAGCCTTGGGAAAATTCCTTCACTTCTCTGAGCCTCCGTTTTCTCACCTGTGAAATGGCTGTTGTGAAGATAAAATGAGAATGTGTGTGTTCTGGCAGAGAGTAAACATTTGATAACTTGTTAATTGTTGTCATTCTAGCTAGATTTTAAATTTGAGAGCTCAGATGCAAGACCAGTGATGCTGTATTTTCTTGCATTGACTTCCTTCTCTAAATACCTGTGGGTGAGGAATATAAGTGAGCTTGCTGTGAGGGCTTTAGTGGATAGATATTCTTAAAACATGCTTCCATGAAGTTGGTTTTGAAAATGTGTTTCTTCTCAACATTTTATTATGACAAATTCAAACACAAAGAAAAGTTGAAAGAATCGTACAGTGAACATCTGTGTACTTACCACCTAGACGCTACAATGAACGTTTTGCTCTATTTGTGTATCACGTATCTATTCATCTCTCTATTCATCTATCAATTCACCTTACTTAAGTTTCATATTGTACAATAGTTTTGTGCTTTTATTATTGAGGCCAATGTAAATATTGCAAAGGTAAAATTCCATTAAGAAGATGTATTAATCATGTGTGTTTTTGCACGTCTGTCAGAAAACAGGCAGATTGGTGACAACAAGTGAGTAAGAATTTAGATGATCTGGAAAGAAAATAAATCACTGTTTTAAACAACTCTAGAGTTATAGAGAGTATCAGTTACAAATTACAGACTATTTAGAAATGAATAACATTGACAGCCCTACATATTGTATCTAAGTGTAACTCAGACGAGTGTTCCTACCCTAAAATGTCTTTACTGGACTAGAAAGAATAAGCGCTCACCATAGTGGGGCAGAAAAAGGAGCCCGGATGGCACAGCTGTTAAAGCGCTTGGCTGCCAGCTGAAAGGTCAGCGGTTCAAACCCACCAACCACTCCGTGGGAGAAAGATGTGGCAGTCTGCTTCCATAAAGATTTCAGCCTTGGAAATCCTATGGGGCAGTTCTACTGTGTCCTATGCAGTCACTATGAGTTGGAATTGACTCAACGGCAGTGAGTTTTATAGGAAAAAAAAAAAAAAGAACAACAAATTTATCAAAAAGGCAGCAATTGGAAGAACTCATTTAGCAACAGAAAAGCACAAATTAATGAAGATTGATAAATAAATGAAAAAAGATAATTCTTTGGGAAAAAACCATCAAGATAGATCAACCTCAACACAGTGTAATCCAGAGGAAAAAAAGAAGAAGAAATAATTTTAGGACTGAAGAATGAGAAAGTCAGTGTGGCTCGAGAAAGGGGTGGGGGGATTTTAAAAAGAAGAAATCCTGCATTTGAATGTATTGAACAATCTAGATGGAAAGAACAAATTCTGGGAAAATATAGATTTCTAAATTTGATTCAAGAAGGGTCTCAAAGATCCCAATAACCATGGAAAGAATTGAAGTAGTCCAAAATGTGCTACTAAAATAGTCACCATCTTTCAAGGAACAGATAATTCCTCTGTGATTTAAACTGCTCCGTTTTTTTAAACTGTCGTCATTTTTTTCTAAATGGTGAACATAACCCTGACCTCACATCAGAAAAAAGAACAGAGTGAAAAGGAAAATGTATAAGCTAATCTCACTCATAAGCAGAGACACAGGAATCTCAGTTAAAATGCTGACGAATCCCATAAGCAATGTTCTAAAGGAGAAGTGTCTCCTGACCAAGAGGGTTTGTCCAAGAAATACAAGGATAGTTCAACTACAGGAAGTCAGTTAACATTACTCACCTAGTTACCGATGGGAAACAAACTAAAAACCCTGTGATCTTCTGAATGGAGCCAGAAAATAAATTCGAAAACTTGTAAAACCCATTCGCCAAGGGCCACCCTTGAGTGCAATGCTTAAACAGATGCCACCAAGCAGATGCACCAGTGTTCCTTCACGGTTCCCAAGAAGGTAAACGATGGCAGAGGTAATTTTAGTGTTTTGTCTAAGCCCTGATTCTCAGAGTCATTCTGCCCAAGTCAAGTAAGAAGTATCTCACTCTATCTTCAGCTCCTTGTTTATTTGTATCTTGGGGGTATTTGCTATTTTTGTAAATCTTAGTGAAAAAGATGCAGGGCGTGTGGCTATTATTGCCCCAAGCTAGAAGTGGAGATAAAGATTCCTTCGATGCCCGCAGCTGAAGTTGGGGGAGCTCTCAATGCAGATGGAAGAATGTGACTGGAGTCTAAACCTTACAACACATGGTCAGGCCTTGACCTCTCTCATTACGTGGAACAACTGGAGATTTTATACAAATGGTTTTTAAATCATAACATAAGTTATTAATTTAAACCGGACAAAATGCTTTTGGGAGTTATTCATTCTGTGTAGGGATTTTTAGAAACTTCCATGATTTTTCACCTAATTATCCCCTGTTTACTTTTTCTGAGACATTGCAATATTTTATAATTTAGACTTTTTCACCTTTGGAAATAAACCAGGCTTAGAAAAAAAATGTCTGTTTTGTCAGAATTTTGGATGAATTTAGTAAACTGATTTAACAAATCATACTGAAATGTTGGGAAAGCATAATGGAGCAGACCCTGGGTCAGTGTAGCTGCAGCGCCCCGATCTGATCGCTCGTCTTGGACGCGACTAGCTGGAGACTTTGTGGACAAGCATCTTCATTTTAAGCCCAAATGAACATTCAACCTGGATTTTCCTGGTACACAGGACAGAAACACTTGGTCGAAGGAGACCACAAGACAAGCAGTTATTTTCTCTGGATAGTTAATTAGATTAGCAAATGTTTTCTGACAGAATAGCTTACAGATCACCCTTCAGGCAGAACTGGCCTCTTCATACATGGTGAATTTGTCACAAAGGATGTGAGTAATGGATACAGTTAATTAACTATCCAGCATTGGTGTCCTGAAAACCCACTCAGGGGGAGGAGAGCCAGTGGCTAATTACTTAGCATTTATTCTCACCCAGGTTTTTTCTTGAATTTCTACCCTTTGCAGTCTTCTAACATTGGGAAGAGCTGAAGACCCCAACCCTGTTCTTCCCACAGATGTTGATTGACTTCACCTGATGAGCACATTCTTCTCCTTGGCCACACTCTTTGAGGCAGAGGTGCAGAAGTTTTTGTTGGAATATTGGAACCTCTTCATAGGCAAGAAAGAAGAAGCATGTAGCTTGATTTTTACAGCAACCAAACTGCAGTCTTGAGGAGACGAAAATGTCAGAAAGAAAGAAACTTAAAACTTTGTGACATTGGAGAACCTTCGGGTCAACTAATTCTGCAGCTGTCTTAACTTGGACTTCCAATTAGATATTTTTATCGTTTTCAAGTCAGGCTGAGTTGGTTTTCTCTTGCGCTGTAAAGAGTCCTGAGCAAAACAAGGCGAGAATCATTGTCTGAAGTTTTCAGAGTGTAAGACATCTTCTACTTCCCTTTCTGTGGACACTCCCTCACTTATAACCCTGAAGTTCTAAATCTCTCAAACAAATCATGCTTTTCCTTGAACTGCATCTTTTAAATAGTGTTTTTAAGCCATGGGACCAGGTAGTAATAATAAGAGCTAATGTTTATTGTGCATTTATTATTTTGTGGGCATGCTTCTAAGCACTGTGTGTGTTAATCTCTACAACAATGCTCTGAGGTCAAGACAGTCATTTCCCCGTTTTACCCAAGAGAAGCCCAAGGTCACACTGTTAGTGACAGGGTTGGACCCAGACGCAGTCTGTCCCAAGGGCTGTGCACTTAACTGCTGGGCCTGCTGTCTCTGTCTGTGGCTCTTGCCGGACCCAGCTGGGCTGTTGTTGTATCTTTCTCCAGGAGAGGTTCCAGGCAGGCTGAGCAGAAAATAGAGTTTTATGGTGAAGATTTGGAATTGATATTTCATTTTCACTTTGTAACTGAAAACATGATTAATGCTGTAAGTCCCCTTAAAGCACTGTTCTGAAACAACCAACAAGTAACTTGAAGGCTTTGAACCAAGGGTTGGTTGTATATTATTCAGATCCTTTACGTCTTCATTTCTACATACTTGATCTGTAAAAACTGTGTGTTAAAAGAGGTATGTTAATACTTCCCATGATACTTGTTTATTCTATTTTGTCCTTATTCCTGAGGTAGTTATTTATATGTTGGCATATGAAGGTATTTGAGCCTCAGATGATAATGAGGACTACGTGTTCTTTTTGAATTGTGCCTCCTATCATTATAATAGGAGCCCTAGTGGTGCAGTGGTTAAGAGGTATAGCTGCTAACCAAAAGATCAGTAGTTTGAATCCACCAGGCACTCCTTGGAAACCCTATGGGGCAGTTCTACTCTGTCCTATAGGGTTGCTTTATGAGTTGGAATAGACTCAATGGCAATGGGTTTTTGTGTGTGTGTGTGGCATCATTATAATAAGATCTTCTTTGTACCTTTGAGTGTAGTTTTTTTTCCCAATTCAACAACGTGTGTGTTGAGTAAACATTTACAAACCCTACTGAAGATTCTTGATTGTACCTTTTGTAACAAACAGATCTCCCCTAAGACGACCGGGGGCCAAGAACACAGGCACAACTCGGCTTTTTCCTCATTCATTCACTATTTACGTGCAACAAACCATAGAAATAAAAATGAAGACAAGGAAGTCCAGGTTAGAGGCAGAACCTGAGATGTCCCTCAGATGCATGATAGTGAGTGCTTTGGAGACACTCACAAAGAGAGGAGAAGAAAGCAGGGTTGTCCTTGGGGAGCCCCCAGGTAGAAGTGGTGCTTGAAGTTGCTCCATTGTGGGTGGCTGGCATGAAATTTTCATCTTCTCAACTGGTCTAGTTGAGGCATGGAGTGATGTCCAGGAGTCTGGGCCATCAGTCTGAGTCCAGAACAGTGGAGGAGCGTGTCCTTTCGCTTGTGTTTGTGGGGCCACCCACCATGTTCTCCATACCACAGACCCCTGAACCTCAACAGATAGTCCTTCTACTGTTACACTTCGTTTCCTGCCCTCCTCCCTGAACCTTCTCAGTCCACATTTTTTTCTTAACATTCAGCAAATACTCTTTCACATCAATGAACTTATCCTACTCACACGTTTTTATATTTTGACTCATGTAAATAACTATTTTATAATTTTGATTTATAATAAGCACTATTTTTCAGACTTCTCCTGATTCAAAGGGGTAATCTAAACAGAGTGTGGTGAGTAGAAATGGAGATAAAATGAGCCGAGGATTTTCCAAAAAAACCACAGTTTGATGTTAATATCATGACCTCAGCTTTCTTTTGATTTGCCTTGACCCTCCTTTGACTTCCAGATTTTCTGAGACTTCATTTTAGGGAGCTTTTTTACAGCTGGACTTATTATTATTACTACTACTATTATTATTGTTTTGCAAAAGTATTCATGACTGTGGTTCAAAATGATTTTTCCTGTTATATCAAAATATCATCTTTTTATTTGCTGTTTTTGTTTAATGCCATAGCAACGTAATTGAATTACTATTGTGGGTAGCCATTTGACAGAGCTTCTAAGAATATTGAGCCAAATCTGTCTGAAACATCACATTACAGCACTAGAATTAAATCCTCTTTGACAATATTTTAATTGCTGAAAATGAAACTTGGGAAGGGGTCTTCAGAAATTTTGGCAGGTATCCCTGTGCCTGCTATCACTCCCTCCCATGGCGGCGAGGTGCTCTCCTAACCAGGAGGTCAGAGCATGCTGACTTAGCATGTGACTTCTCTGCGCTTCTGAATCTTTCTGTGCCTCACTCCTGTTGAACATGGCAGGACTCACTGGGCTCCACTCCCCAGAGTTGGGGCCGGAATGAATGAAGCAGGCCATTGGAGAGGGGGTGAAGAGCCCGAAACACGATTCCCCTCTGTCTTCCCCAGCACAGCACGTTCCTTACATGACTCATCAGATCCTATTCAGAATTGCTTCAGTGCTCAAGTACTCTGTCCAGAATAAGTTAATTTTTACCTCATTCCAAGGTGTTTTATTTTTTAAATTAATGTACAGTAAGTTTGACTTTTTTTGGGGGTACAGTTCTATGCATTTTAACACACGTGTACACTCCAGCACAATCAGGTTACAGAATGGTTCCATCACCCCCAAAACGCCCTGATCCCGTCCTTTTCTCATCACACCACCCCCTCACCCTCAGCCCCCAGCAACCACTGAACTGATTTTCCATCACTATAGTTTTGTCTTTTCGAGAATGTCATACAAATGGAACCATAGAGTATGTAACGTTTTGAGACTGGCTTCTTTCATTCAGCATAGTACCTTTGAGATTCATCCAAGCTGTTGTGTGTATCAGTAATTTGTGGCTTTTTATTGGGAAGTAGTATTCCATTGTATGGATGTACCACAGTTTGTTCATCCACTCAATCATTGAAGGCCACTTGGTTAATTTTCAGTTATTGATGATTTTGAGTAGAGCTGTTTTAAACATTCATGTGTAGGTCAAGTTGTTTAAAAAAGTTCCTTAGTTATTTTTTAAGTCTTATTGCTTTCTGTGGAGGTTTTAAAAGATGGTGGCAAATTCTTTGACATTCCTTCCATTGAAAGGCAGAAGCTGAGTAGGTTGCTTCAAACAATAATATCTAGCAGAAGGGATGCTAATGTGACTCTGAGACTAGGTCATAAAGACCATGTAGTTTCTGCCTTGTTTGCTAGAACACTCACCCCTGGAGTCCTGAGCAGCCATTTGAGAAGTCCAATTACCCCAAGATCACCATGCTGGAGAGGGCAGGTATAGGTGCTCCAGTTGACAGTCCCAGCTGAGCTGTCCCGCCACCTCCTTCAAGGTGCTAGACATGGGAGTGAAGCCAGCTTGGCCCCTCCAAAAGAGCACATCCACCAGCTGAACACCGAGTGACCTCACCCAGCCAAACCTTGCTGAATTTCCTGAACCACGAAATAATAAGGTATAATAAAATGGTTGTTGTTTTTACCCATTAAGTTTGGGATTGTTTGGCCCACAGCCATGGATAACTGGACCACTCCCCGATAAATATTTAAGCTTCACAGGAACAAGGATCTTATCCCTTGACAAACCTAAAACTTTGGAAGCAGCAGTGCCCAATAATCATTGTTTTTATTTTACTTTTTGAAACTATGGCCTCCACATCACGCTTGGCAAGGCACTTTATAAATATTGTGTGATGGTAATGATAAGGAAGTGGAATTACCTAGTTACTGTGGAAAGTCAACGGGTGGGATCGAACCACCAACCTTTCAGTTTGTAGTCAAGCACATAACCTTTGCACCACCCAGGGACTCTGAATCCTCTCTGTTGTTGTGTGCTCTCGAGTTGATTCTGATTCATAGCAACCCTAAAGGACAGAGTAGAACTGCCCCATAGGGTTTTCAAGGCTGTGAATCTTTATGGAAGCAGCATATTGATTCTTCTGTGGAAGAATCTTTGATCAAAATGGGGGAAATGAAGGGCAGAATTTCAAATTCTCATGGACTCTAGACTTTAGGGAGCCACAGAGGGTGGATGAACCCCTGAAACTATTGCCCTGAGATAATCTTTAAACCTTAAACCAAAAATTTTCCCCGAAGTCATCTTAAAACCAAACAATAGTTTAGCTTAATTAGTAAAATAGGCCTCACTTGAGTGTTATACTCTTGAAAGAACTATCTACAGGCATACCTCGTTTTACTGTGCTTTATTTTATTGCATTTTTTAGATATTGCATTTTTTTACAAATGAAGATTTGTGGCAACCCTGTGTCAAGCAAGTTTATCGGTGCTGTTTTTCCAACAGCATGTGCTCACTTTGTGTCTCTGTGTCATATTTTGGTAATTTTTGCAATATTTCAAACTTTTTCAGTATTATTATATCTGTTATGGTGATCTGTGATCAGTGGTCTTTGGTGTTACTATTGTAATTGTTTTGGGAAGCTGCAAACTACACCCATATAAGACAGTGAACTTAATTGATAAATGTCGTGTGTGTTCTGACTGCTCCACTGACAAGCCATTCCCCCATCTTTCTCCCTCTTCTTGGGCCTTCTTATTCCCTGAGACATGACAATATTGAAATTAGGCCAATTAATAATCCTTCAATGTCCTCTAAGTGTTCAAGTGAAAGGAAGAGTCGCACGTCTCTCACTTTAAATCAAAAGCTAGAAATGATGAAGCTTAGTGAGGAAGGCATGTCGAAAGCTGAGACAGGTCGAAAGCTGGACCTCTTGAGCCCAGCTAGCCAAGTTGTGAATGCAAAGGAAAAGTTCTTGAAGGAAATTAAAACTGCTACTCCACAGAACACACGAATGATAAGAAAGTGAAACAGCCTTATTGCTGATACGGAGAAAGTTTTAGTGGTCTGGATAGAAGATCAAACCAGCCACAACATTCACTTCAGCCAAAACCTAATCCAGAGCAAGGCCCAAACTCTTCAATTCTATGAAGGCTAAGAGAGATGAGGAAGCTGCAGAAGAAAAGTTTGAAAATAGCAGAAGTTGGTTCACGAGGTTTAAGGAAAGAAGCCGTCTCCATAACATAAAAGTGCAAGGTGAAGCAGCAAGTGCTAATGCAGAAACTGCAGCAAGTTATCCAGAAGATCCAGCTAAGATAATTGACGAAGGTGGCTACACTAAACAACAGATTTTCAATGTAGATGAAGCAGATTATATTGGAAGAAGATACCATCTAGGACTTTCATAGCTAGAGAGGAGAAGTCAATGCTTGGCTTCAGAGTTTCAAAAGACAAGCTAATTCTCTTGTTAGGGGCTAATGCAGCTACTGACTTTAAGTTGAAGCCAAGTCTCATTTACCGTTCTGAAAATCCTAGGGCCCTTAAGAATTATGCTAAATCTACTCTGCCTGTGCACTATAAATGGAACAACAAACCTGGGTAACAGCGCATCTGCTTACAACATGGTTTACTGAGCATTTCAAGCCTGCTGCTGAGACCTACTGTTCAGAAAAACAAAAAAAAAAAGATTCTTTTCAATACATTACTGCTCTTTGACAATGCACCTGGTCACCCAAGAGCTCTGATGGAAATGTAGAAGGAGATTAACGTTGTTTTCATGCCTGCTAACACAACATCCACTCTGCAGCCCATTGATCCCGGAGTAATTTGGCTTTCAAGTCTTATTATTTAAGAAATACATTTTGTAAGGCTACACCTGCCAGAGATAGTGATTCCTCTGAGGGATCTGGGCAAAGTAAACTGAAAACCTTCTGGAAAGGATTCACCATTGTAGATGCCGTTAAGAATGTTCGTGATTCATGGGAGGAGGTCAAAATATCAACATTGACAGGAGTTTGGAAGAAGTCGATTCCAACCCTCGTTTATGACTTTGAGGGGTTCAAGACTTTAGTGGAGGAAGTATCTGCAGAAGTGGTGGAAATAGCAAGAGAACTAGAATTAGAAGTGGAGCCTGAAGGTGTGACTGAATTGCTGCAATCTCATGATAAAATTTTAACGGATGAGAAGTTGCTTCTTATGGATGAGCAAAGAAAGTGGTTTCTTGAGATGGAATTTACTCCTGGTAAAGATGCTGTGAACACTGTTGAGTGACAACAAAGGATTTAGAATATTATATAAACTTAGTTGATAAAGCAGCAGTAGCAGGGTTTGAGAGGATTAACTCCAATTTTGAAAGAAGTTCTACCTTGAGTAAAATGCTATCACACAGCCTTGCATGCTACCGAGAAATCTTTCGCGAAAGGGAAAGTAAATTGATGCAGCCAACTTCACTGTTGTCTTATTTTAAGAAATTGCCACAGCCACCCCAACTTTCAGCAACCACCACCCTGATCAGTCAGCAGCCACCAACATGGGGGCAAGACCCTCCAGAAAGATTATGACTCACCGAAGGCTCAGATGATGGTTAGCAATTTTTAGTAATAATGTATTTTTAAATTAAGGTATGTACGTTGTTTTTTTAGACAATGCTATTGCACACTTAATAGACTACCAAAACAAACAAAAAAACTTGCTGCCATCGAGTCGATTCTGACTCAGCAACCCTATAGTGTAGACTACAGTATACAGGAAACATAACTTTTACATGCACTGGGAAACCAAAAAATTTGTGTGACTCACTTTATTGCAGTGATCTGGAACTGAACCCTCCAAGGAATGCCTATATGTCGAACAAAGTAACAACAGCACCTGGAAAGATTAGATAGGAACCGTAGAGGGCAGTGAGTTTATGTTCGTTTGGGAGGAACAACTCAGAAAAGGAGGGTGAGAATGGTTGTCCAAGTTGAAGAATGTAATCAATGTCACTGAATTGTACATGTAGAAATGGTTGAATTGGTGTATGATTGGCTGTGTATATTCTAACAAAAAGAAAAAAAAGTTGATTTCTTGCTCTCCCAAACTTTGTTGTGGGTCAGATGGTTCTCCTCAATGGCCCTCCTCCAAGTGGTGACTCAGGGCTCTGAGCTCTAGAACAAGGGGTACCACTGTAGTGCAGAATGCTGTATGTGCGTTCCACCCACAGCAGCATCTAGATTTAATACTAAATTGATGCTAATCAGTCAGAAGGACTCTCTGCACAGATTTGTAAAGCTGGGGATGGGTATTTCACATCCAATCGGTTCTCATCAATTGGTGTGCAGCACAGAACCTGAATTTGGCTGGTGCCATGTTTTGTGAAATTTCTGCAACACCCTTGTTAGTGTCTTTTCAAAATTAATGGCTCAGTGTTTGTGTTTTATACTTATGCCTTGTTTTATTTTATGACTCAGAATAGAATATTTAGAGGCCTTGAGGCTTCACAGAACTGAATTTTAACCACACAGTTATATCTAGCAGCCCCACATTCAGGATAACCTTCTAATAATATGAGATGCAGTTTAGAAAAAATATTCTTCTCAGTTATAACTTATGCCAGTTATATTGATTTTCCAAGACTGGAAACACAACTCCTGGTTTTCTATTGGTTTGGGAGCCCTTCACTAACCAAATTCACTTGTCCCTAGAGTAGAGTTTGTCTCTAGGTAGAGTTTTATTGTAAAAGACCATTTCTGACAAATGAAAACATAGACATACACATACAGACGTATATACATATATACAGACACACACACAGATAGAAAGTCATGAGGAGACTATTAATTTTTCCAGTGTCTTTATTCCAACAAATATTTATTAAGCACCTACTGTGTGAGCCCTGGTGGTGCAGTGGTTAAAGCATTCGGCTGCTAACCGAAAGGTCAGTGGTTCGAACCCACCAGGTGCTCCTGGACAGGAAGATGTGACAGTCTACTTCTGTGAAGATCTACAGACTTTGAAACCCTATGGGGCAGTTCTATTCTGTCCTATAGGCTTGCTCTGAGTCATGTCTTAGTCATCTAGTGCTGCTATAACAGAAATACCACAAGTGGATGGCTTTAACAAAGAGAAATTTATTTTCTTAGTTTAGGAGGCTGGAAGTCTGAATTCAGGGCGCTGACTCTAGGGGAAGGCTTTCTTTCTCTGTTGGCTCTGGAGGAAGGTCCTTGTCTCTTCAGCTTATTTCCTGCTTCCTTGGAAATCTCCATGTGGCTTGGCATCAATCTCCCCCCATCTCTGCCTCCTTGCTTGTTTAATCTCTTTTATATCTCAAAAGAGATTGACTCAAGACCTACCTTACACTAATCCTGCCTCATTGACATAACAAAGACAACCCATTCCCAATGAGATTATAACCACAGGCATACCCAACCCCTCTAAAGGAGAGAGTAGAACTGCTGCATTGGGTTTCCAAGGAGTGGCTGGTGGATTCGAACTGCCCACCTTTTGATTAGCAGCCACAGCTCTTAACCACTGTGCCACCAGGGCTCCACCACAGGCATAGAGGTTAGAATTTACAACACATATTTTTGGGGGACACAATTCAATCCATAACAGTACATAAACTAGACGTTGTGTTATAATATCAAAGAAGTAGTTGTCTTTGGCTTTGAAGAACCTATAGCATTTGTAGTCTGGCACATAATCAACTTATTGCAATGCAATATCTTGAAATATAAATGCAGGAAATTATTGCTGATTGGGTTGTTAATATGAGGGCACTGGGGCCAGCTTCCCAGGTGACTTCTGACTGTACACACATTCACTCACAGCCATAGAAATACTCACAAAGGCTCAGCCCAATCTTGAATGTCCTCTTCTCCCTCTGTCCTTCCCACTGGCACCAGAGTGGGCTGTGGACACAGGATCTCCACTTACCAGCTGCCTGACCTTGCGGGGGTTACTTAACCTCCCTGACGTTCAGTTTCTTCATCTTTAAATTGGGAAAATAACAGGTCCTCGATCCGGTTGATAGGAGGAGTAAAAGAGTTAATTTGAATAAAGTGCTAAGAACAGTAGTTGACACATAGTAAATGTTTGGATGATTTTAACTATTATAATTGCAGATCTAACAGAATATTTGCTGCCATCAAGTCAGTTCCAACTCATAGCAACCCTACAGAACAGAGTAGAGCTGCCCCACAGGATTTCCAAGGCTGCAATCTTTGCGAACTTTCGGTTAGCAGACTACCACTTAACCGCTGCACCACTAGGACTCCTTAACTGAACACAGACATCCTAAAATCCCACACAGAGAGAGGCTGGAGAAACAGGTGGGTCAGGAAGCAGGGAATGAAGGAAGTGTTTTCTGGAACACCATCAGGACCTGCACACAAAGCAAGAGACCACAGCTTTTCTCCTAGGGCCCCTCAGCTTGGCCACACAGTCAACTAAAGACCCCTGCAACCACCTTTGTCCCTTCTCAGAGGACCTCATACTGCTTCTTACCTGAATACCCCGAGGAGAAGGGCAGAAGGGTATAAGGCTCACACATCTTCCAGTGGGGAGACCGCCCCTCCAACTCAAAAAATCCTGTGTGGTGGTCAGACAGGAGGCCTCCAGATGAGTATTGGTAGAGCTCACCAGTGCCATGCAGATCCATCAAGGCTTCTGTTCACAGAAGTGAGTGGGCTCCATAAAACCACTGGGTGTGTCGGTGAACAAGCAGAGCAATGAGGGGGAGGTGCCCAGCCAAGCAATCAGAACAAAGGACCCTGACTCAAGTAGTTAATGCAGAAAGCAGAAGAATTCACTGCCATTGAGTTGATTCTGACTCAGGGCAACCCCATGTATTACAGAGTAGAATTGCGCTCCATGGGTGTCTTAGTCATCTAGTGCTGTTCCAACAGAAATACCACAACTGGATGGTTTTAACAAAGAGAAATTTAGTCTCTCACAGTCCAGTAGGCTACAAGTCCAAATTCAGGGCATCAGCTCCAGGGCAACGCTTTCTCCATCGGCTCTGGAGGAAAGTCCATGTCATCAGTCTTCCTTTGGTCTGGGAGCTTCTCTGCGCAGGAACCTCAGGTCCAAAGGACACGCTCTGCTCCCAGCACTGCTTTCTTGGTGGTATGAGGTTCCCATGTGTCTCTGCTTGCTTCTCTCTTTTATATCTCAAAAGAGATTGCATTAAGACACTAATCTTGTCATCCTCATCAGTATAACCTCATCACAGTGATAGGATTTACAATACATGAGGAGATCACATATAATCTCATCTTATTGGTAGAGTTTACAACACATAAGGAAATCACGTCAGATAACACAATCATACAATACTAGGAATCATGACCTAGCCAAGTTGCTACACACATTTTTGGGGGGACACATTTAAATCCATGACAATGGGGTTTTCTTGGCTGTAATCTTTACAGAAGCAGATCGCCAGGACTTTCTGGGTGTGTTTGAACCGCCAACCTTTTGGGTAGCAGTGAGTGCAAACCGTTTGTGCCAGTGAGGAACTTAGAAAGCAGCAGAGTGCGGCAAAATCCTCATCTGTAGTTTCAGAGGGCATTAAGGGGATAGTACTTTGATTAAACACAAGTGTAGGCAATGATGAAAAATGAGTAGTAGGAGAACAAGAAAGTGTTTATTGGAAAAAAAAATCCACCCCGGCCCAAATTAAAAACAAAACTCACTAGAAGTCCTGAAATGATGGAATGGACAACACAATCTGAGTCAGAGAAATAGAATAGAACTTGAGGAATCCTCATAGAAATGAAAGCAAAAATAGAAAGTGATGGAAATTATAGGAAAGAAGATATAAGGGAAAGAAAATGAAGCTAGAATGATTCAGGGATGCATGGATTGAACAAATATCTATTGAGGCTTCCCATTGATCTCAGCAATGGGCATCCAGCAGTAAATGCAGCAGAAATAGTCCAGCATGCAGCTTACCTTCAGGGAGGGATGGAGCGGGATGGGAGAAAAAAATGAGCCAATGAACAAGTTAAAATATATCAAATGAGAGCATGTGATCAGTGCTCTGGAAACACACAGAGCAAGCAAAAAGAAAACCGAAGAGGGGAGGATGAAGAGACAGGGAGCTTACAATTTTAAATAAAGTGGTCCAAAAAAGCCTAAATATGAAGGTAGCATTCGAGCAGAGCTCTGAAGGGGATGAGGAAGCAGCCAGGAGGAGACCTGGGGGAAGCATGTCAAGCCAAGGGAACAGCTGCTGTGAAGAGCCTGCGACAGAAGCAAGGAAGCCAGTGTGGGTGGAGCCAGGGTAAGTTGGCAGAGGATGCCCTCAGGGAGGAGGGTAGCATCTGGGCCAAGTAAGGACTCTGGGAGGGAAGGCTGTTGAAGAGTTTTGACCAAAGGAGTAGCATGATTTCACTTATGCTTTAAACAGATTATTCTGGCTGTAGTATTGTGAATAGATTGGGGAGGAGCAAGAGCAGAAGCAGAGAAGAGGGAGGAGGCTACTATAATAATTCCAGGGAGAGACTGTGCTGTTAGTGATGGAGGTGATAAGTGGTTATGTTCTGGATTTACTTTAAATGTAGGCTCAAAGATCCTGGGGGAGCTGTTTTAGGGGAGTGGAGATCAGGAGTTTGTTTCTTGATTTTTAAGTTCAAGATGCTTATTTCACATTTGAGAGGAGCTTTCTGGTTGACAATTGCAAATGCAGGTGTGGACTGGACATGAAAAGTTGGACGAGAGAAGAATAGAGATTTGTGAATCATTAGAGTATAGATGGCATTTAAGCTGTGAGAGGTCCATGGGTGGTGCAAAGTGTTTGCACTCAACTACTAACCTAAAGGTTGGTGGTTTGAACCCACTCAGTGATGCCTTGGAAGAAAGGGCTGGCAATCTGCTTCTGAAAAATCAGCCATTGAAAACCCTATGAACTGACTCCTTTGTCATGAGACCACAAGAACTGGATGGTGCTCAGCTATCATTACTGAACATTTTGGTCAAAGATTCCATAGAAGAATCCTGATCAAAAGGAGGAAAATGTAGAACAGAATTTCAAATGATCATGGACTCTAGACTTTCTGGAGCCATGGAGGGTGGAAGAACCTCTGAAACTGTTGCCTGAGATAATCTTTAAAGCTTACATCAAAAATATCCCCTGAAGTCATCTTAAAACTGAACAATAGCTTAGCTTAACTAGTAAAAAAGGTCTGCCTTGAGCATTATGCTCTTTTAAGAACTATCTATATGGGATCAAATTGACAACAGCAACTCAAGAGATTGGATAGGAAGCTTAGGGGGCACTGAGTTTATGTTAATGAGGGAGGAACAACTCAGAAAAGGAGGGTGAGAATTGTGCAACTCGAAGAATGTAATCAGTGTCACTAAATTGTACATGTAGAAACTGTTGAATTGGTGTACGTTTTGCTGTGTATATTCTCAACAACAACAACAAAATAAACAAAATTTAGGAAAAAAGAAAGAAAACCCTATGGAGCACAGTTCGACTCTGTAATACATGGGGTCGCCATGGGTTGGAATCAACCTGTCAGCAATGGTTCCCATGGAGCGAGTGTACATAGAGGAGAGCCGAGGGCCCAGGGCTGAGCCCGGGGCTCATCTACACAGACAGGTCAGAGAGATGAATGGGATGCAGCACAAGAGGCTGAGAAGGAGCGCCTGTGTGGAAGGAAGGAAGCACTGAAGGAGGTGGGAATCATTAACTGTGTCAAATACGGCCACGCCTAGTACTTCTGGTAAGAGGAGGATGAAAAGTGACCTTGTCAGAAGTGGTTTTGGTAAAGTGATGGGGTAAAAGTCTGGCTGTTGTGAGCGTAAGAGGAGAAAAGGGAGAGTTGTTCAGTAAATACCAAACAAACAAACAAACAAACAAAAAAAACCCAAACCCATTGCCATGGAGTTGATTCTGACTCACAGTGACCCTAAAGGACAGAGTAAAACTGCCCCATAAGATTTCCAAGGAGCAGCTGGTGGATTTGAACTGCCAACCTCTCGGTCAGCAGCCAAGCTCTTAACCACCGCACCACCGGGGCTCCGTGTGCAGTAAATAGGAGCTGGGAAATGAGGCAGTAGCTGAGGGTGTGTGGGGTCATGAGAGTGTTTCTCTTTAAGATGGATAAATTATATCATATTTTCATTTTATTGGAGTAATTTAGTGAAGAGAGGAAAATTGTAGGAGAAAGAGAGAGAAGAATTTGGGGAGGACAGGAGACCTAGTCCACAGGTGAAAGGAGAATGGGAGTGTGAAGGTCCAGGGAAATGCAGGACCATTACCAGGCAGCCCTGGGGACCTACTTGGAGATTTTCAAGGTCTCTAAAATGACGCTAATCTCTCCCAGCCCATTCGTCTGCTCAAGTGCAGGCAACCAGGAGGCAGAGTTGGTTTAACCAGGCGAGTGTAAAGGACTGATCAAGGGGCAAGGTCATTGAGGGCATATGTAAGCGAGTGATTCAAATAAAGGGTCATGGAACTCAGTATGGGGAAGAGAATACGAGGCGGGTGAGGGACAGTGTAAGGGTGGTAAAGTCGGTTGACTGAAACTCCCAGTGAGGTGGAAGGATGATTGGTGTCAGGAAACAGAGGGCACCATAAGAGGGTTTCAGAGGCTATGGAGGATTTAAGGTGGTCAGCAAAGCGGATGAGAGTCTGGGAGGTGAGGCATGACCAGATTACTCAAGCTTCTGGTGTGACGGCTGTAAGCAGGACAAAGTCTATGGTGTGAGTCCTGCTGGCCCCAGCGCAGCCTGGGAAGGGTGGAGTCTGGAAGCAACTCTTCCCTCCTGTTAATGCTGGTGGAGAGGTGGGGAAGGGTGGGCTTATCCAGAGCACTCTGCCTTCCTTCGAACCTTCACAAAGGTCTGTTTTAAGAAAGAGAGAACCAAGAACTAGAACCAAGGCCTTTGCTGTCTACTGTAGCTCTTCACATATCTAAGCTCTTACTCATTAGGGAATGCCCTTTTCCACCACTTCTTGCACATTTACCTCTTTCTCGTTTTTCAAGACTCAGTTCATGGATAAGTGAGTTCACTGATGGATTCAGAGGGGAATTAGAAATGTGATGCCCAAATTCTGGCATTTTGAGGGAAGAGATTAAAAAAAAACAAATAAACAAAATACCCAAACCAGTTGCTGTCAAATTGATTCCATCTCTTCCAACTCATGATGAGCCCATGTGTGTCAGAGTAGAACTGTGCTCCACAGGGTTTCCTTTTTTTTTTTTCTCATGGAATTAGGTATATTGGTTCATCCCTTCAACAGCTACCTATTGAAGGCCTGTTATATCCTAGATTCTGTGGAGAGCACAAAAGAAATATAAAAAACACAATTTCAGCCATCAGAAGTAGATTTATTAGTACACTAAAATCTAGACTGGCCTGGCTCTTTTTTTTTTAAAATAATTTATTTTATTTTTGTTGTTGAGAATATACACAGCAACACGTACACCAGTTTAATAATTTCTACACATACAATTCAATGACATTGATTACATTCTTTGAGTTGTACAACCATTCTCACTCTCCTTTCCAGAGTTGTTCCTCCCTCATTAGCATAAACTCAATGTCCCCTAAGTTTCCTATCTAATCTCGTGAGTTGCTGTTGTCAGTGTGATCCCATATATATAGATCTTAAAAAAGCACAATGCCCAAGGCAGACATTATTCACTAGTTAAACTAAACTATTGTTTGGTTTTAAGAAGACTTCAGGTGGTATTTTGGTTTAAGGTTTAAAGATTATCTCAGGGCAATAGTTTTTGGAGTTCGTTTAGCCTCAATGGCTCCAGAAAGTATGGATTCCATGAGAGTTTGAAATTCTGTTCTGCATTTCCCCCCATTTGATCAGAATTCTTCTATATTCATAGCGTTTTCAGTGGCTGTGATTTTTTTGGAAGTGGATCACTGGGTGGACTCGGACCATCAACCTTTTGGTTAGTAGCTAAGTCCCTAATTGTTTGTGCCACCCAGAGACCCCTATGAACATCATCCTCAGTGGAGAAAGACTGAAACCTTTTCCCCAAGGTCAGGAACAAGACAAAGATGCCCGTTTTCATCACTGCTATTCAACATTTCACTGGAAGTTCCACCCAGAGCAATTAGGTGAGAAAAAGAAATAAAAGGCATTCAAATTAGAAAGGAAGAAGTAAACCTATCTTTATTCACAGATTGTTGTTGTTGTTAGGTGCCATTGAGTTGGTTCCCACTCATAGTGACGCTATGTACAACAGAACAAAACACTGCCCGGTCCTGTGCCATCTTTGCAATCTTTGTTATGCTTGAGCCCATTGTTGTAGCCACTGTGCCAATCCATCTCGTTGAAGGTCTTCCTCTTTTTCGCTGATCCTCTACTTTACTAAGCATGATGTCCTTGTCCAGGGACTGGTCCCTCCTGATAACATGTCCAAAGTAAGTGAGATGAAGTCTTGCCATCCTTGCTTCTAAGGAGCATTCTGGCTTCTAATGAACTTCTTCCAAGACAGATTTGTTTGTTCTTCTGGCAGTCCATGGTATAGTCAATATTCTTCATCAACACCGTAATTCAAAGGCATCAGTTCTTCAGTCTTCTTTATTTATTGTCCAGCTTTCACGTGCACATGAAGCTATTGAAAACCGCATGACTTGGATCAGGCGCACCTTACTCCTTAAAGTGACTTCTTTGCTTTTTAACATTTTTAAGAGATTTTTTGCAACAGAATTGCCCAATGCAATGTATCATTTGATTTCTTGACTGCTGCATCCAGGGGCATTGATTGTGGGTTCAAGTAAAATGAAATCCTTTACAACTTTAATATTTTGTCCATTTATCAAGATGTTGCTTATTGGTCCAGTTGTGAGAATTTTTATTTTGTTTTTGTTGAGGTATAATCCATACTGAAGGCTGTAGTCTTTGATCTTCGTCAGTAAGTGCTTCAAACTCTCTTCACTTTCAGCAAGCAAGGTTGTGTCATCTGCATATTGCAGGTTGTTAATGAGTCTTCCTCCAATCCTGATGCCCCTTTCTTCTTCGTATATTCCAGCTTCTCAGATTATTTTCTCATCATACAGACTGAATAAGTATGGTGAAAGGATATAACCCTGACGCATACCTTTCCTGACTTTATGCAGTATCCCTTTGTTCTGTTTGAATGACTGCTCTTGGTCTAAGTACAGGTTCTGCAGGAGCACAATTAAGTGTTCTGAAATTCTCATTATTTGCAATGTTATCCATAATTTGTTATGAATCACACAGTCAAATGCCTTTGTATAGTCGATAAAACACAGGTAAACATCTTTCTGGTATTCTCTGCTTTCAGCCAGGATCCGTCTGACATCAGTAATGATATCCCTCGTTCCATGTCTTCTTCTGAATCTGGCTTGAATTTCTGGCAGTTCCCTGTTGATGTACTGCAACAACCACTTTTGAATGATCTTCAGCACAACTTTGCTTGTGTGTGATAATGAGATCATTTGATAATTTCCGAATTCTTTTGGATCACCTTTCTTTGGAATGCGTACAAATATGGATCTCTTCTAGTCAATTGGCTAGGTAGCTGTCTTCCAAATTTCTCCGCATAGACGAATTAGCACCTCCAGCGCTGCCTCCATTTGTTGAAACATCTCAGTTGGTATTCCTGGAGCCTTGTTTTTTGCCAATGCCTTCAGTGCAGCTTGGGCCTCTTCCTTCAGTACCATCAGTTCTTGATCATATGCTACCTCCTGAAATGACTGAACGTCAACCAATTCTTTTTGGTACAGTGACCCTGTGTATTCCTTCCATCTTCTTTTTTTAATATATATATATTTTTATTGTACTTCAGATGAAGTTTTACAGAACAGATAGTTTCTTATTAAACAGTCAGTACACATATTGTTTTATGACATTGGTTAACAACCCCACAACATGTCAACACTCTCCCTTCTTGACCTTGGAGGACGCCCCTTTTTTTTATGGTGAAAATACACATAGCCAAAGTTACACCATTTCAAAAGTTTCTACATGTACAATTCAGTGACATCGATTACCTTCCATCTTCTTTTGATGCTTCCTGAGTGGATTAATATTTTCCCCGTAGAATCCTTCACTATTGCAACTTGAGGCTTGAAGTTTTTCTTTAGTTCCTTCAACTTGAGAAATGCTGACTGTGTTTTTCCCTTTCAGTTTTCTGTCTCCAGGTCTTTGCACAAGTCATTATAATACTTTTACTTTGTCTTCTCTAGCCGCCCTTTGAAATCTTCTGTTCAGCTCTCTTGCTTCATCATTTCTTCCTTTTGCTTTAGCCACTCTACATTCAAGAGCGACTTTCAGAGTCTCTTCTGACATCCATTTTGGTCTTTTCTTTCTTTCCTGTCTTTTTAATAACCTTTTGCTTTCTTCACGTATGGCATCCTTGATGTCATTCCACAACTTGTCTGATCTGTGGTCATTTGTGTTCAATGCGTCAAATCTATTCTTGAGATGATCTCTAAATTCAGGTGGGATATACTCAAGATCATGCTTTGGCTCTCATAGACTTGTTCTAATTTTCTTTAACTTCAACTTGAACTTGGATACGAGCAAGTGATGGTCTGTTCAACAGTTAGCCCCTGGCCTTGTTCTGACTGATGACATTGAGCTTTTCCATCCTCTCTTTCCGCAGATGTAGTCGATTTGATTTCTGTGTATTCCATCTGGTAAGGTCTATGTGTATAGTCGCCATTTATGTTGTTAAAAAAAGGTATTTGCGATGAAGAATTAATTGGTCTTGCAAAATTCTATCATGATATTTCTGGCTTCAATTCTATCACTAAGGCCATATTTTCCAACTACGAATTCCTCTTCTTTGTTTCCAATTTTCGAATTCCAATCACCAGTAATTATCAATGCATCTTGATTCCATGTTTGATCAATTACAGACTGCAGAAGTTGTTAAAAATCTTCAATTTCTTCATCTTTGGCCTTAGTGGTTGGTGAGTAAATTTGAATAATTATTAACTGGTCTTCCTTGTAGGCATATGGATATTATCCTATCACTGACAGGGTTGTACTTCAGGATAGATCTTGTAATGTTCTTTTTGATGATGAACCCAACACTATTCCTGTTCAATTTGTCATTCCTGGCATAGTAGACCGTATGATTATCTGATTTGAAATGGTCAATACCAGTCCATTTCAGCTCACTAATGCCTTAGATATCAATGTTTATGCGTTCCATTTCATTTTGGACGATTTCCAATTTTCTTAGATTCATACTTCGTACATTCCACTTTCCAATTATTAATGGATGTTTGGAGCTGTTTCTTCTCATTTTAAGTTGTGCCACATCAGCAAATGAAGGTCCCAAAAACTTGACTCCATCCACATCATTAAAGTCGACTCTACTTTGAAGAGGCAGCTCTTTCCTCATATTTTGAGTGCCTTCCAACCTGAGGGGCTTATCTTCTGGCAGTATATCAGACAATGTTCTGCTATTCATAAGGTTTTCACTGGTCAATTTTTTCAGAAGTACACTGCCAGGTCCTTCTTCCTAGTCTGTCAGCTCAGATGAAACCTGTCCACCAAAGGTGACCCTGCTGGTATTTGGAATACCGGTGGCAAAGCTTCCAGTATCACAGCAACTCACAAGCCACCACAGTATGACAAACTGAGACAGATTAAATTATCTTATTATTATTATTTTTTAATCTATGTTATTGTTGAGGTTGTATGCCAGCTAATAAATGAATTCAGCAGAGTTGCAGGGTAAAAGATCAGTACACGAAAATCAGCTGTGTTTCTATACACCAGAATGAACAACTGGGAAAGGAAATAAAGAACACAATTTCATTTACAACAGCATCAAGAAGAATAGTGGTGAAGGTTGCACGGAATGGTGAACGTGACTAATGTTACTGAATTGTACGCTTAAGACGGGTTGAAACAGCACATTCTTTTTTTCGTGATATATATTTAACCACAGTAAAAACAGAAAAAAGTCGTCCTGGAAGCCGAGACTCCCTGGAGTGCTGGGACTTGTATTTTACCTGTCGAAGTCACTGTTGGGAAGAGCTTTTTAAGCACAGGTGCGCGCGCTGCGGTATCGGCTGTCTCCAGCAGAGGGCACTGTGGGACGGAAGTTGAGAGGGGCCGCCCCAGGCTGGGGATCTTACCTACAGTCCACCCACGCCTCATCCTCTGCCCTCTCGACTCGGTTCCTGCTTCTGTCCAACATTTACACCTTGCGCTCCTGTGGCAACATTCCAGAGCCTTACGGGAGTGGCGGCTCAGGCCCATCACGCTTCTTTTCTTTCAAGTCGATGTTCTTTGTGTAGACGCTTACTTCGGGAATTTGAATCTTAGGTGGAGTCCGAGAAGTTAACCACATCCCGGGGCAGGAGAGCCAAGCGGTGTCACACATCCAAGGCCATAATGTCCAGAAGGGAAAACCGGAGAAGGGAGCAGGTGACTGGCTTGCTCAGGCCACATGGCGCATGGGGGCTGCTAGAGTCCAAGAGGGATCTGCCGCTCCAAGAGCAGTGAACACCCCAGTGTCTGCGCCTTCCGCAGCGGACCCTCTTCCTGTTTTTATCTGTCGGTCAGGTAGGGGCAGGTGGGGAATAGCATCTCTTCCGTGTGCTCTCTGCCAGGTGGAGCAGAAAAGCATGGATGGTGGTGTTGGAGTAGGGAAAGGAGGAGGAAGCAGTCACATGATTTTTTTTTAAGTGGCATATTTTCAACATATGTTTTTAAGGTAATGTTTTAGAGCAAATATTTATTAACACTACGATGAAGAGGTGCAAAACTCTGAAAATTTGGTCCAAACGGTGGCGTTCTTTCCTTTTTTGCTTCTGTCTGTACAAGGCCCATGCCCCTCATGTTAGCAGCCCTGGCTTGGTGTCTACACTGGGAGCTAGGAAGGGGCTCAGAGTCCCCCAGCACCCTGAGGCATGACACACCGTAGCCTGTCGTGCTTGCCTACTTTTTTTCCCCCAAAGAAATATAATTTCCACTTCAGTTTCCTCTTTCTCTAAATAGCTCCCTCACTGAGTTGAATGTTTTTTGCTTTGCAATGGTGGTGGTGGTGGTGGTGGGGATCTTAGGAAAATGCAGAAGAAATGTCCATAATGTTTAGAATTTTGGAGGGGTCAACCCCTCAAGGTCCTGGGTTTCAGGGCCTTGTTTTACGGATAAGGGGACAAAGATTCCCGCCAGGAGAAGAATGTGAAAGTAGGCTGGTTCCAAGGAAGCCAAGCCCTGAAGCGAGAGGGAGAACAGCATGGGTACTGCTGAGTTCTCAGGGGCCCTGGGGCCACGCATGAGGTGTGGGGGCACTGAGAGCTGGCCAGTGCGTGTGGACAGCCACATTTTCCTCCACGGGTCTTAGATGACCCTATAGCGATGTTTTTTCTCTGTCCACTGAGGATCTTGGCAGTGTGTCTATTTAGCATCTATCTACCACATGTTGAGAGAGTGGTGGGAGTAAAAGATTAGGAAACTTTGAACCAAGTTTGAAGGAGTGCTAGCTCGACATTATTCAAAACTGAGCAATTAGATGCGGGGGGATAGAAAAACTTTGCCACATCCCATTGCAACACAGCATTGCAACATGCCTCTCTTCTCATAAATGTCTTTTCAAGGTCACTCACGGCACCCTCAGGTCCATCTCCCCCTAGATCTTAAAGGCTGGTGAAGAAGATGTAAGCATTATAATGATTGGTTCAACTACAAATGTGTGGTCTTTAAACTCCACAAATACAGGCTCTGCCTGGCATCCTTTTATTTCTCCTTGTCGGCAAACTTTCCCACAGAATGACTGTTGTACCCTTCACGGTTCTTCTCAAGTCCCTCTCTCCCCTCCCCCATCTCAGTGTCTGGTTTCACATTCTACTTTATGTTAGGAAAGGATTTCTCTTAACTTCCTGGCTCCAAATCCGAGTGTTTTTCACTGCTGTTCTGGAGTCTCCAAAGCAAAGGTGCCAGCCCTCTCATCCGGGGATGTCCCCCATCTCTGATCTTGAGTTCTCCATCTCCTTTTCCTTCTTGTATTCAACCCCTTGCTTTCCTGAGTCCCCATTTTTCCTTGACGTCTTCCTCACAGTCTATAAGCATGCCAAGTTCAAAACAACAACAACAGCAAAAAAGGGGAAAGAACGAAAGTGTCCTCACCCCAAAATCTGTCTGAGGCCCATCTTGTTCTCACAGTCAAGCTTCCGGCAGGAGAACTTGCACATGGCATTGTTACTGTCCCCGTCCAGTTCCCCCTCAGTCACTCCATCCAGCTCCTACTTCCCAAACTCCTCAGAGCTGCTCTCCCGAAGCCTGGAAATGAGGTCTCAGTTATCAAAGCAAGTGGCAGATTTTCAGTCTGTCTCTCACCCAGAGACTGAAGGTATGACCTTTCCATTCTTCAATGACAACCCTGGGCCTGCCTGCCGTTGTGGAGAGAATGTGTGCTTTACAGTTAGTTTGAGTTGCAGCTCTACCACTTAATAGCTGTGTGATTTTGGACTGGCCACTTAGCTGCTCCAAGACTCACCTTTCTCATCTACAAAGTGGGGAAGATACTAACTCAACAGAGGCTTTGGGAAGACTGATGAGGCATTGTAGGCAAAGTGCTTGGCACACAGTGCTCCACAGCTAGTGATTGTAAGGGTGTGCTCTTCACTTTCTCTTTCTAGACTCCCGTGTGTTTGCTCTTCATCCACTTCTTCACCAGATCTTCTTTCTCTGCACACGCCTTACACATATTTTTATTCTGCATACTCTGTGGGAAACACATGCTCCTCATGGCTCTGCTCCCTGCTAATTTCTTGGATGCTTTTTCTGAGTAACTCAAGCTCCTGGGTTTTTTTCTTTAATTAATTTTCTATTGTGTTTTAGATGAAGGTTTACAGAGCACATTAGTTTCTCATTAAACAATCAATACACATAGTTTTGTGACATCGGTTGCCATCCCCGTGACGTGTCAATACTCTCCCCTTCTTGACCTTGGTGTCATGGATTGAATTACGTCTTCCCAAAAATGTCTGGGCCATGATTCCTGGTACTGTGTGATTTTCCTGTATGTTGTAAACCTGCCTCTATGATGTTAATGAGGGAGGATGGGTGGCAGTCGTGTTAGTAAGGCAGGACTGGATCTACAAGACTGGATTGTGTCCTGAGGCAATCTCTTGAGATATGAAAGACAGAAGTGAGCAGAGAGACAGGGGGACCTCATACCATCAAAAAAGCAGTCCCAGGAGCAGAGCGCGTCCTTTGGACCAGGGTCCCTGTGCAGAGAAGCTGCTAGTCCAGGGGAACACTGAAGAGAAGAAGGCCAACAGAGAGAAAAAGCCTTCCCCTGGAGCTGGTGACCTGAATTTGGACTTTTAGCCTACTTTAACTGAGGAAATACACTTCTCTTTGTTAAAACCATCCACTTGTGGTGTTTCTGTTATAGCAGCACTAGATGACTAAGACACTTGGGTTCCCCATTTCCATTCACCCAGCTTTCCTGTCCCCTCCTGCCTTCTTGTCCTTGCCCCTGGACTGGAGTGCCCATTTAGTCTCATATACATAGTTGAATTATGTGTATTATTGTTTGTTATAGGCCTGTCTAATCTTCAACTGAAGGGTGAACTCAAGAGTGACTTCAGTACCAGTTAAAAGGTGTCTGAGGGAGCCACTCCTGGGGTTTTGCATGGACTCCAGACAAACACAGCTAGCTGCCTGACAGAGACCTTCACTGAAATGTCCCTCAGACATAGTCCAAGATGGACTCATTTCCTGCCCTAAAATGTGCCCCTTCTTCCTCTCCCCAGTCTCGGTCAGTGACACCACCTTCTAGTCGAGCTCCTCAGCACCCCCCCGGGGTCATCCGTCGCGCCTCCACTCCTTGACCCTCACTGTGGAAGGTCTTTGAAATTCACTGTCCTTTAATAGGTCTTGTATTATTCCCTTTTCTCTATTTATGTTGTTACTTCCTTAGTTTAATTCTTCAAGATCTCGGCCTTTGCATGAGTCATTTCCTCTCTCAGAATTGCCTTTCTCTTCGTCTTTGCTAGCAAATACCCACTTACCCTTCAGATCCCTGTTCCATGCGCCTTCCTGGGGGAAGCCTTCGCTGACATCCTGGGAGTCCGTTGGTCACAACCCTGGTGCTGACGCCTCCTTCATCTCTAACACATGAAACGTCAGGACAGTGGGTCTTTGGGCAGTAGAAACCATGCCACTCACTCTCTTCATTACCTCTGCTGCCAGCACATGTGTGGGCATCAACAAACGTTTATACACCTCTGAATAGTGCATTTATCCTAAACAATACTGAGTAAAATAAAAAATTAGAGTCAATAAAATGAAAATAAAATCTCTTACGGACTTTGACCTGTGATGTTAACATACATGACAACGTTATCAGAATCTCTGTGGTTGATCAAGGTTGAAATGGAAGCTGTGTTGTAATAAACTGCCTAAAGAGACTAAATAAACTACTCCCACGTACCGAAGTGCATGTTTCGCTGGGTGAGAGTCCAATGCAACCACAGGCCCGTGTCTGGCAGGCTCGGATGAGAGTGAAAGGAGAGGCCTTGATCGAGACCCAAAGACTCTTTAGTTGTATCACACTGTGATGGGGAAGTGGGACCTTGGCCACTCTGCCGTTGTTGTTGTTAGCTGACATCGAGTTGGCCCTGACTTACGGTGACCACATGCACGACAGAATGAAACACTGCCCAGTCCTGTGCCATCCCCACGGTAGGTTGGGGCTCAGACCATTGTGATCCGTAGGGTTTTCACTGGCTGATTTTCGGAAATAAATAGCCAGGCTTTTCCTCCTAGTCTTTCTTAGTCTGGAAGCTCCACTGAAACCAGTTTAGCATCCTAGCAACATGCAAGCCTCCACTGATAGATGGGTGGTGGCTGTGCATGAGGTGCACTGGCTGGGAATCAAACCTGGGTCTTTCCCATGGAAGGGGAGAGTCCTACCACCAAACCACCAATGCCTCGTCTTGGCCACTTAGAGCACATAACATAAACTCCATGACCCCCAAACCAAAAACCAAACCCATTGCCATCAAGTGATTCCAACTCATAGCTACCCTATAGGACAGAGTAGAACTGCCCCATATGGTGTCCAAGGAGTGGCTGGTGGATTTGAACTGCTGACCTTTTTGTTAGCAGCTGAGGTCTTAACCACTGTGCCACCAGGGCTCCCCACAACCCCTAATCAGGGCTTATTCAAGAGCAGGTTTTAATCTTTGGCTTTTGCTGGGTCTCCTCCCACTGTGTCCTTCCCCCTCCACCCCATCCCCTCTCCCAACCCCGGTCTGCTCAGGCCTCAATGCTTCTGAGCCCTCCTTCTCTTCTTTCCTGCATGCCTTCAATTTATAAGATTCTTCCTGCTGGCCCTGAGAGCATGCTGGAGGATTAACAGGAGTGATGGTTTGGAACAGTAGGCCCCTTAGTGACAAGCAGAGAGGTTGAGAGGAGGGGGAGATCGTGTGCTGTACGTGGTGGCTGGTTTGATCCTTGGCTTTCTTCCTCTTCTCCCAGTAGCTCCCCCACAGCCCCTCAGCCACTCCCTTGGCTTTACCCTTTTCACCTATGGCTCCTCCTCAAGAGCCTTTCATAGCTCCAAATTATTGTAAAGAAATTGTATAAAGAATACCTCGACTATGGTCCTATTGAACTACCTCATTCCCCAAAGGAAATCATTTGATCACAATATGAGGACATATTTACAGCTAAACGACAATGGAGTTCCAGGGAAACCAGTGTGGCTGTGTAATCACTGCCAGTGATTACAATCCAGGCAGGAAGCAAGGGGGAAGATTAGCAAAGGGTTTGCTGTAAGTGAAAGGCATGGTCCTGCCAAAACAGAACGACCTAGTCTGCTATTTTAAAAAAGAGTTAAAAGCAGAGTGAATTTTGGTTTCTCCAGACCCACATGCATGTGCTAGAATAGCTTGTGCATGACCTCTGCACTATCCTGTTCTCCTCACTTGGGGTTCAGTGGTTCTTTAGCTGAAGCTACGAAGGCAATAAAGGAGAATTGCCGTCCCACTTTTTTTTTCCCCTGCTGGTGGAACTTCCCTCAAGGATAAGAGAGCCACTCTTTTTCTCTTTAAAATTAATTTCTTTGTATTTCTGTTGGTAGCATTATCTTTGCAGAGGCTTTGACTCCTCCTTGTACTCAGCCAGTCTGAGAGAAACCCTGAGTCTGTCCTTTGCCCTTACATTTGCAGCCTGCCCTCCAGCTCAATGGCTGTAATCCACACTCTCAGAATCTCTTACCTGGGTAATCACAACTGGTGCTTAACAGATTCCCCACCTCTGGCCTCACTCTATTCAGTCTACTTCCCACAATGCCACTAGAATGTCCTTGCTAAACTAAGTACCCAAGGATGTCATTCTCCAGCTTTAAATCCTTCACTGACTCTCCTTTGCCTATGAAATAGCGTTTAAACTTGTGAGTGTGGAATCCAAGGACCCACCACCATCTGGTTACAGACTGCACTTCAGTTCTTGCCTTTGAGGATGTTATAACTCTTCCGTCTCCACTAAGAAGGAATCCTCCCATCTTTAAGACCCACCTCTGATTCTGCTTCCTCAGTAAGGCGTCTCTGACCTCCTCAGATGGCCTGATTTGAGAATTACTTATGGGCCTGCTTTAGCTCTTCCAGAAGCAGGAAGTCATCAACAGCAGGTTCTGTTGTGTCTTATTCATTTTTAACTTCCCCATGGCAGCTACTACGGGGCTCTGTGCGCGTGTGTGTGTTTATGTGTGTACTTGTAGGGATAACAAAAATGAAAGAGAGAATTAATTAATGCATTCTGAAAGGTTCTTGGTTATTGGAGCATAATAGTTAATAAATAACTATTTGAGGAATAGACGAAGAAGGAACGGGGATACTGAGGGAAGAATGATCGTGTGAGTGTGTGTGTAGTTTTTTTTCTTTAAATTTATTCCTGCATGACACATTACCACAAACTATCACAAATTTAGCAGCATAAAACAACACCAGTTTATTATCTTAGAGTTTCTTTAGGTCAGAAGTTCAAGCACAGCATAGCTGGGTTTTCTGCTCAGGGCCTCCCAAAGCTGAAATCAAGGTGTCAGCTGGGCTGTGTTCCTTTCAGGCTTATGTGGTGGTTGGCAGAATTCGGTTCTTGCTGTTGTAGGACTGAGACTCAAGTTCTCTTGATGGCTGTTGGTCGGGGGCCACTCTCTGCTCCTAGAGGTCACCCACAGTTCCTTGCCATGTGCCTCCTTCCATAGGCCCTCTCACGCTTCAAATCTCTTTTGCAGGAAGGGCCTAGTCCCTTTTCAGAGCTCACCTGATTAGGTCAGGCCCACCAAGGACAATCTCCCTTTTGGTTGACTCAGGGTTGACTGATTTGGGATCTTAATTATACTTGTAAAATCTCTTCTGCTATATGAAGTGACATATTCACACGAGTGACATTTTATCATATTCACACGTCTCACCCACACTCAAGGGGAGAGGATTATATAGGTTATGTATAGCAAGGGGCGGGAATCTTGTGGGGCATCTTAGAACTCTGCCTACCACAGTGTGTGTGTGTGTGTGTGTGTGTGTGTGTGTGTGTGTGTGAAGGTATTGATTCTCTAGGCTCAGCTTTTAAAAATTTGAAGAAATTGATTCTGTCTCATCTGGCTATTCTAGATAAATTGAAAGGATCTCAACATACTTTTCTACAATCCAGCAACTATTTCCAGAAGAAAACTACCAACTCACACTTGCTCTTCCATTTATAATATAGGGAAGGTTTCCTATAAAGTTTAATGATAATTGATTTGAGGAAAGGAATCTATTGTGTTGATAAAATTATATTAATCTGAGAAAATTTTTTGAATTATTTTGAATTTAAGCATCTAGAAACAAATATGCACAAGAAAACTTCATGCTCATTCTGCGTATGGGATAAATATGTTCCATCATTTCATTGATCTATTGTTATTGAGTTATAAAGCACATCTTTTAGAATGTGGATCTTATTATATGTCTTCTTCTAAAACAAAAACAGATCTATGTTTCTACATGAAAAATGCAGCTTTAGGCCAGGTGGGAGGTCCCTCCTTGCCAGCCTGACCTGGTGCTTTATGATCTCCCAGATAGGGTACCGATCATCCCTGCAGGCTGTGGCCACATTGTGACCAAGCTGCTGGGGCCTCCTCGCTGACATGACTGAGCTGAACACTGAAGTGACTGAATATCCCTCTTGGGGAGAACTACAACGTGCTCTATTTTCAGTGCTCTCAGGAGGCTGCCCCACTTTGCTAATCTACCCTTTCTGCCTTCATCACATTTGTTTCTCCTGTCAAAAGAATTTCTCCAATGCCTGAAAATCCCTGATTTCACATCTGTTGCACATAGCTGTCATTATCTGAGAGGTTTTAATGTTCACACGAGACGTGATAAAATTTGATTTTAATTGTGTTGGTCTTCTAGAAGTGACCTCATCTGTATTCATCAGCACTCAATTCAAACTAGCTTCCTTCTAGGGCTCCAAAGACTCAAGCAAGGAGGTCATCACTTCCTCCCCCTCCTTCCCTCCATTCCTTCCCACTTCTTTGCTCTACTTCTCTGTTTGTGTTGGCTTCACTTCTCCCTGAAGTGGGAGAAGGGTAGAGCGTAGCCGCAGATGGCTCTCAGCTTACATTATCCGAGTTAGAAAATCTAGAGCAAACAGAGAGCTTCCCTCTTCCAGCCTCCCAATGTAAGACCTCAGGGCAGGATATTATTGGCCAGGCTTGTCCATGTACTCTCTCCAGTCCATGATCACTGTGCCTAGAGGAACGGAGTCCCAGTTACATGCTCCTCACTGTGACCAGGAGGTGTGCCATTGTGGAAGGCAGCCACATCAGAGGTACATGAGAGGTAAGGACACTTCCTCAAGGGCTGCAGGTGTCATCACCAGGAGAAAGGAGTAGAGATATGGACAGAGAAAAACAACAAATGTGCACCAAGGTATCTATATCCTACAAAAGCTACTTTATTTCCCAACACCTTGGTATTCAAATTTTTTAATGAAAGTTTTGTAAAATTATTGACTTTAAAATGAGGTCCATTGGAATTCTGGGAAAATGACGGTGTCAACAAACCATCGTTCGACTGTCTCCCACACATACAACAAGGAAACTGCTGCTTGGCTTTGAGGGACTCTTAATCAGGGAGCAGAGGAAAGCAGCGGGGTACTGCAGACAGGCAAGAATCAACAAATCAACGAGTCACACTTGGTAGGAAAATCACTTCTCCCATTGTCTCTGCCCCTTCCCCAGCCATCTGGGTTGCTGGCTGCTGTGAACTGGGGTAGTGGTCCCAGTAAAAGAGCCTGCCTTCCCTAACCACCATAGCCCCTGCCTGTACAAAGAGACTAGACCTCAAGCTTCTGCCCTAAAATCAACAAGGCAGACCTCCCCAGGGGTCCTTTTGGAGTGTGCCAACACCTTCCCCACCCAGATACTGTCGGTTGCAAACCTACTGTGAATTGCTACAGAAGGCCGGTGCAGTGGTGTCTGCTCTCATAGGCAACATTCTACCTGCCTCCCTGAGCACCCCATAGCTCAGGCCTCTGAAATCAAGGGGACAGACCTCCTGGGGAGTCAGTTCTGGTCAGCCTGCTCCCCCTTGCATTCAGTGCTGAAGCATGCTGACTGAGGCTGCTGCATGCTCAGAAGCAGGAATCTTAGTGGAGGTTACACTGGCAGCCAACATACTACAGGGAGGGCTCTGATAACAAGGCAGACCTCCCCGAAGGTCCATTTGGAGCATGACAGCCCCTCCCACACCCAGACACTGTCACCTGCAAGCCTTCTGGAAGTTGCTACAGAAACACCCCGTGGTAGAATCTGCTCCCATAGACAGCACTCTGCCTGCTTGCCTGCACACGCCATAGGTCTGCCCCCTGGAACCAACAGGACAAACCTCCCTGGGGGTCAATTAGGGTTATTCTGCCCCCACTTCCAGTTGGTGCTGAGGACTGCTGACTGGGGCTGCTGTGTGTTAGGAAGCAGGGGTCTTGAGTGGAGGCTGCACTCACAGCCAACAATCCACTGGGGGGACTCTGACAGCAGCAAGGCGGACTTCCATGGGGATCTGACCAGAGTGTGATACCTGCTACCCCACCTGCTAAGTGTTGGTTGCCAGGCTGTTGCAAAGTGCTACAGAAGACCCCTACAGTGGAGTATGCTCCCACAGTCAGCACTCTACCTGCTCCCCATGCACCCCAGAGCTCATGCCTCTGAAACCAACAGGGCAGACCTCCCTGGGGATCAGTTTGGATCTGTCTGCTTCTCTTACAGTTGGTGCTGAGGACTGCTGACTGAGGCTGCTGTGTGCGAGGAAGCAGGCAACTTAAGTGGAAGCTACACTTACAGCTCTGATAGCAACAAGGGGAGGGCTCTGTCCCTCCACCAGTAACTGTCATCTGTTGGACTGATACTAACTCCTACTGAAGATTCCCTACAGTGGAGGCAGGAGATGGGTCACCTAAGTGGAGACTGCTCCCCCAGCCACCATAGAGCCACTGTGGCTCTGAAACCAATGAGACAGATCTCTCGGAGGTCCTTCTGGGGAGTGCCAGCCCCTTCTTCTCCTGAAATGGAGGAAATTCTGCCTGTGCTTCCCCTGAATGCCAGCTCAGATATAAGCATCCCCCACAGAGCAGGGAAGGAAGCCTCAGGGAAAGACAGATGGCAACACCAAGTGCCAAAGGGGACTTGCTGGGTGTGGGTTTTCTGACTAAAATGTGTTTGCAGGAACAGAGAAGGGAGGTAATAACTAGAGAGAGGAGACTGAACACCCTCATGGACAGAATGATTAGTAAATGATATCTCTTGCCTGAGTGGCAGTGCCCGCTGGGGGACAGAATGACCACAGCATGTTCTCTGGTATGTTTGGGAGGGATTGAAAGTTGAAAAATGAGATCTGGAATTTTTGAATCCCAATTAAACCAGGGAGGCAGAAGGAGCTATCACAGAGAGGGAGAGGAAATGGTAAACAAAGACCAAAAGCTCTGCCCACCTAAGTTTCTTACAGAAAGTAGTGAAGGCAAAAACACCAAATACTGGGGAAAACTGAGGAAGTTAATACTCTTGAAAATTCCAATGCCTCAACAAAAAAGTCACAAGACACACAATGAACAGAGAAACAATGGCCTATCCAAATGAACATGACAAAAGCGGTGAAAGTGCATCTAGGGATGACCAAATAATGAAAAAAATGGAAGAATATATAATACAACAATATTAAACATAATTAAAGTACTAAAGGAAAATGTAGACTAGAGCTAAAAGGAAAAAGGAAAACAATGCAAGAACAAAATGAATATCTCAAAAAAAAAGATATTGCAACTGAAATGGAAAACAACTGAAATGAGAAACACAATAGAAATAATTATCAACAGATTTAATCAGGTGAAGAAAGGATCATTGAATTAGAGGATAAGAGTTAAAATTACAAACACTGAAGAGCAACAAGAATGGAGGCTCAAGAAGGCTGAGCACAGTTTAATGGAATTATGGAACAACATCATGAGGCCTAATATATGCTTCATGGGAATTCCAGAAGGAGATGAGAGAAAGGGACAAGAGAATATTTGAAGAAATAATGACAGAAGATTTCCCCAGTGTACATGAATCTACAAATCTAAGAAGCTCAAAGAACCCTAAGCAGGATAAACCCAAAGACATCTACACCAAGACACATCATAGTTATGCTCTCAGAAATTAAACATAAAGAGAGACTCCTGAAACCAGTGAGAGAGAAGCAAACAGTCACATACAGAGGATCCCCAATAAGATTAAGTGCAGATTTTTCCTCAGAAATATTGGACGCCAGAAGGCAATGAAATGATATATTTAAAGTTCCAAAAGGGGGAAACAAACAAACAAACAAACAAAAAAAACAACCTGTCAACCAAGAATACTATACCCAGCTAAACTATCTTTCAAGAATGAGGGCAAAATTAAAATATTCCCAGACAAACAGAAACTGAAAGTGTTCATATCCACCAGACTGGCCTTACAAAAAATACTAATGGGAGTTGTGAAGATGGAAGGGAAAAGACATTAGAAAGTAATTCAAAGCTATACATAGAAAGAAAGATCCCTAATAAAGGGAAATCCATGGACAAGTATAAGGGCTAGTAATAAAGCATTCATGCTTGATAATTCTAAATGTTTTGTCCTTCATGTTTTTTAATAGCAAATATATAAAAGGCAAGGATAAAATAATGTTACACGGCATATGAAATATAAAAATGTAATTAGTGATAACAACAACAAAAGGGAGGGGAGAGGAATGGTATAGATATAGAAGTTCTTGTATGTTACTGAAGTTAAATACCAACTTACCCTCGAATTTTATAAATACAAACTCTTAAATGTAATATTCATGGTAACCATTAAGAAAATATATAAAAACATACACGAAAGGAAAGGAGAAGGGAATCAAAAAGGCTCACTACAATAAACCAACAAAACATAAAAATAAGCAGTACTAAAGGACAAAGACAGACTTATGAGACACAAAAAACAAATAAAAAAATGGCCAAAGTAAGTCACTTCTTATCAGTAATTACAGTCAATGTAAATGGACTAAATACTCCAATCAAAAGCAGAGAGTGGCAGAATGGATTAAAAAAACATGATCCAACTATATGCTGTTTACAAGAGACACACCTTAAAACCCAAGGACACAAATAGGTTGAAAGTGAAAGGATAGAAAAAAAAATTCCATGCAAATAATAACCAAAAGAGGGCTGGGGTGGCAATCTTAATATCAGACAAAGTAGATTTTAAGACAAAATCTGTCAGAGAGATAAAGATGGACATTATATAGTGAGGAAAGGGTCAATTAATCAAGAAGATTTAACAATCATAAATATACATGCACTCAACTTCAGGGCACATAAATATATAAAGCAAACACTGACAGGATTGAAGGGCAAAATAGATAGTACTACAATAATAGTTGAAGACTTTAATGCATCACTATCAATATTGGACAGAACATCTAGAAAGAAGATCAACAGAGGATTTGAATGACCGCAAACCAACTAGACATAATAGGCATATATAGAACACTTCACCCCAAAACAGCACAATACTTATTCTACTCCAGTGCACATGTATCATTCTCCAGGGTAGACCACATTTAAGGTCACAAAGCAAGTCTTGATAAATTTAAAAAGATTGAAATCATACAGAGTAGGGCAAAGAAGTGACCACAACGGAGTGAAGCTAGAAATCAATAACAGAAAAAAAGACCCAGAAAATACACAAACGTATGGAAATTAAACAACACACTATTAACTACCAGTGGGTCAAAGAAGAAATCAAAAGAGAAATCACAAATTTCTTACAGTCAAATGAAAATGAAAACACAACATACCAAAACTTATGGAATGCAGCAAAGGCAGTACTCAGATGGAAACTTATAGCAATAAATACCGATATAAAAAAAAGAAGAAAGATCTCAAATCAACAGTCTAACTTGACAACTCCAGCAACTAGAAAGAGAAGAGCAAACTAAGCCTAAACCTACCAGAAGAAATTAAATAGCAAAGATCAGAACTGAAATAAATAAAATCAAAAACAGAAAGATAAAAGAGGGAATCAATAAAAGCAGAAGTTGGTTCTTTGGAAAGATCAATAAAATTGACAAACCTTTAGCTAGACTGACAAACCTTTAGCTAGACTGACAAAGAAAAGAAAAGATCCAAATAACCAAAATAAAAAAAAATAAAAAAAAAAAGAGGAGACTTTACAACTGACCCAATAGAAATAAAGAGAACTACAACAGAATAATATGAACAACAGTATGACAAAAAACTGGATAACCTAGATGAAGAGGATAGATTCTTAGAATCACACAACCTACCCAAACTGACTCAAGAGGAAACAGAAAGTCTCAACAGACCCATAACAAGTAAAGAGATCAAATCAGTGATCAAAACCTCCCAATGAAAGAAAAGTCCTGGACCAGATGGCTACATCGGGGAATTCTATCAAATATTTAGAGAAGAATTAACACCAATACTGTTTAAACTCTTCCAAAAGATTGAGAAAGAAGGAATACCTCCTAATTCATTCTATGGGGCAGCATAACCCTGATACCCAAATCAGACAAAGACACCCCAAGAAAAGAAAACTACAGGCCAATACCTCTTATGAATATAGATATAAAAATCCTCAACAAAATACTAGAGAACAGAATCCAACAGCATATTAAAAGAGTCATACACCACAACCAAGTGGGATTTATTCCAGAATGCAGGGATGGTTCAACATTAGAAAATCAATCAATGTAATACACCACATCAACAGAACAAAGGAAAAGAACCACATAATAATCTCTATGGATGCAGAAAAAGCACTTGATAAAATACAACACCTTTTCTTGATGAAAACCCTAAAGAAGATTGGAATAGAAGGAAACTTTCTCAATATGATTCAGGGCATTTATGAAAATCCAACAGCCAACATTATACTTAATGGAAAAATATTGAGAGCTTTCCCTTTGAAACTAGGAACAAGACAAAAATGCCCAGTCTCACCACTTCTACTCAATATTGTATTAGTACTAGCCAGAGCAATAAGACAAGAAAAAGAAATAAAAGGTATCCAGGTTGGAAAAGAAGAAGTAAAATTATCTCTATTCATGGATGATATGATCCTACATGTAGAAAATCCAAAAGAGTCCACAAGAAAACTTTTAGAGCTAATAGAAGAATTTAGCAAAGTTGCAGGGTACAAGGTAAACAAACAAAAATCAGCTGGGTTTCTATACACCAGCAATGAGAAATCTGAAAGGGAAATTAGGGAAAGAATTCCATTACAACAGCATCTAACAGAATAAAATATCTATGTATAAATCTCACCAGGGACGTGAAGGACTTACACAATGAAAACTAAAAAACGTTACTGAAAGAGATTAAAGAAGACTTAAATAAATGGAAAGATGTTCCATGTTCATGGATTGGAAGACTTAACATTGTTAAGATTTCAATACTACCCAAAGTGATCTATAGATTCAATGCATTCCTGATTAAAATTCCAGCAGCCTTCTTTATGGAAATAGAAAAACCAATCCTCAACTTTATATAGAATTACACGAGGCCCTGAATAGCTAAAACAAATTTGAAAGACCAGAGCAAAGTAGGAAGAGTCACACTTCCTGATTTTAAAACATACTATACAGCTACAGTAATCAAAATAGCCTGGTACTGGTTTAACAATAGATCAATGGAATAGAATTGAGATTCCAGAAAAAATCCCACACGTCTATGGTCAACTGATTTTTCACAAGGGTGCTAAGTCCTTTTGATGGGGAAAGAAGCATCTCTTCAATAAATGGTGTTTGGAAAATTGGATTTCCATATGCAGAAAAATGAAACAGGATCCATGCCTCACACCACACATGAAAACAAATTCAAAATGGATTAAGGACTTCAATGTGCAAACTAAAACATAAAATTCTTAGAAGAACAAGCGGAGACAATGCTGTCAGGCCTAGCTTTCAACAATGGGTTATCTAATATAATAACAAAAGCACAAACAGCAAAAGATAAAATAAATAAATTGAACCTCATAAAAATTAAAAACTTTTGTTCATCAAAAATCTTTACAAAAAAAGTGAAAAGACAGGCTACCAACTGGGGTAATATCTTTGGAAGCCATGTATCTGACAAGAATCTAATAACCAAAATATATATAAAACTTCAACAACTTAATAATAAAAAGACAAATAACCCAATCATAACATGGGCAAAGGACTTGAATCGACATTTCACCAAAGAGGGCATTCAAATGGCTACCAAACACATGAAAAGATGCTCAGCATCATTAGCCATTAGAGAGATGCAAATTGAAACTACAGTGACATACCATTTCACCCCACTAGGATGGCTAAGATTTTAAAAATAAAACAAAACAGAAAATAACAAATATTGATGAGGTGGGAATGCAAACTGGTACAGCTGTTGTGGAAAACAGTGTGGCAGTTCCTCAAAAAACTAACAATAGAACTACCATAATCCACTGCTGTCAAGTTGATTCCAACCCACAGCGATTGAATAGGACAGAAGAGAACTGGCTGTAATCTTTAGCCACATCTTTCTTCCGAAGAGTGGCTGGTGGGTTTGAACAGCCAACCTTTCAGTTAGCAGCCGAGCGCTTAACCACTGTGCCCCCAGGGCTCCACTCCTAGGTATATATACCTGAAAGACTTAAAAGCAGAGGCTCAAAAAGAGACTTGTACACCAATGTTCACTGCAGCACTATTCACAATAGCCAAAATGTGGAAACAACCTAAATGCCTATCAACAGATGAATGGATAAACAAAATGTGGTACATATATACAGTGGAATGCTACTCAACCAGTGGGAGGAATGAAGTTTTAATACATGTTGCAGTATGGATGGAGCTTGAAGACATTATGCTGAGCCAGATAAGCCAATCACAAAAGGACAAATACTGTATATCCTCACTTATATAAAAAGACCAGAAAAAGCAATTGCATAGAGACCAAAGTTTAGTAGTGGTTACCAAGGGTGGGAGGGCAGAGGAAAAGGAGGGTTAATGGTGATGGAAAAACCTCATTGATGAAGGGTAGGGTTGCACAGCTGATTATTGTAATTGCTGTCAATAAGTTGTACACCTGTAAAAAGATAAATTGGCAAAAGTTGTGTGATAGATATATTTACAACAATGACAAAACAAAAAAAAGAGATAGCTGTTGAGACTGCTTATGTACAACCAAATACCTCATGGGATTTTGTTCATTCATTTGGAGGTTTAGGGTCATGATTTCATGGGACATCCCAATTAATTGGCCTAATAATGTGTCTAGTGCTTCTGTTCTACCTCCTAGTTCATTGTGTATTGCCTGGGGTCTTAAAAGCTTCCAAGGCACAATAATTGATCTCTGTTCATGTGGAGGAACAGAGGAAGAAGGAGAGTCAAGAATAGGAGTAGGGTATGGAATGTGTGGCTAATTACCTCTATGAACAACTGCCTCCTTTGCCATGAGATCCATAGAGTTTTCATTGGCTGATTTTTGGAAGTAGATTGCCAGGCCTTTCTTCATAGTCTGTCTTAGTCTTGAAGCTCCACTGAAACCTGTTCAACATCATAACAACACTCAAGCATCCATTGACAGATGGGTGGTGGCTTCACATGAAGTGCATTGGCTGGAAATCAAACCTGGGTCTTCCTCATGAAAGGTGAGAGGAGGATGCATGTGGAATAAGAATAGGATGGACTGTGTGGCTAATGCCTCCATAAACAACTACCTCCTTTGCCATGAGACCAGAAGAACTGGATGGTGCCTGGCTACCATTACTGAACATTTTGATCAAAGATTCCATAGAAGAATCCTGACCAAAAGGGGCAAAATACAGAACAGAATTTCAAATTCTCATGGACTCTAGACTTTCTGGAGCCATGGAGGGTGGAGGAACCCCTGAAACTGTTGCCCTGAGATAATCTTTAAACCTTAAACCAAAAATATCCGTTGAAGTCTTCTTAAAACCTAATAGTTTACCTTAATTAATAAAAAAGTTCTGCCTTGAGCACTAAGTGCTTTTAAGAACTATCTATACGGGATCAAATTGACAACATCAACCCCCTTAGGGGGCAGTGAGTTTATGTTCGTTGAGGAACAACTCAGAAAAGGAGGGTGAGAATGGTTGTACAACTCAAAGACTGCAATCAATATCACTAAATTTTACAAGTAGAAATGGTTGAATTTTGTGTATGCGTTGCTGTGTATATTCTCAACAACAACAAAATAAATAAAATTCAGAAAAAAAATATAAGAAGAGGACATCAGAGTGATGTGATGTGGTAAGAATTCCACCTGTTGTTGCTGGCTTTGAAGATGGAGGAAGAGGGCTATAAGCTGGAAAAGGCAAGGAAATGGTTTCTCCCCTACAGCTTCCAGAAAGGAATGCAGCCCTGCCAACATCTTGGTTTCAGCCCAGTGAGACCTGCATCAGAATCTGACCTCCAGAAGTGAAAGCTAATCTACTTGTGTTGTTTGAAAGGAACAAATGAGGGCCATACCATTGGCGGTTATCAAACAATATCTTATTTTCTACCTGACAGGGTGTGTCACCACAGGCTCACTGTGGATATTTTAATGATGGATACTTTTCAGGGAAAGAACTGAGGTTGCTCCTCCACAGGTATCCTGAGACTGTGTCTGCACTGTTGGAACTCCAGCATTCTTCAAGCTGGTAGGAAAGGAGAGGAGGAAGTCCAGAAGGCCTCATTATCTCCGATGCTCAACAAGCTCTCTAAGCGTTATTACTTCACCATTTCATGCTGGAAGATTATATAAGACTCACCCTGCCCAGGAAGGTCTCTAGGAGACTTTGTTGAGGCTCTGATCCCCCATTCCACCCACAAAGTCCAGCAAAGTCCGTGGTGGCCCTGGGAAAGCCTGGTGCACTTGTCTTGAGGTATCTGTGCATATGATGTTCTTCTGGTTGTGCCCATGTGTGCAAAAATCTGTGTCTTGTGTGTCTCCTATGTCAGTATGTGACTGTGTACAAGTCTCTGTATGTGTCTTTGTGGGTCTGCATTTGTGGGTTTGTGTGTGGTGCTTGTGTGTATACGAGAGAATCTGAGCTGAGTTAGTGTTTATGTTTAGACTGTGTTTGCGGGTATATCTGAATAGCTGCAGGAATAACATTCTTTTAGTTACATTTACTAATTTTGTCCCTAATGGCTTAATTTATGAAGATGCCAGCTGCTGTCCTCCCCGCTCTCCCCACCAAGAACAAGGCAATGTGATCCAGCTGTCTTCCTGGAATGCATTTGGCTCTTCTGGAGCACACTTTATTATGAGTTTTTTGAAGCTTTTGGAAGGCCTCATGAGAGAGGTGCTGGGAGTTCATCACAGATTATTTTTAATAACAGAATTCTGGAGGGAAATGGAAAGTGATGTTTTATTGGCAAGCTGTCTTTTCCATCTTTAAAGTAAACAGAGACTCCATTTTCAACATTATTTAAACATCATCCTTGTCCCCTTTTTAAATCATCCCCTAAACGGCTAAAACCAAGACCACAAGCAGAGTCCTCTCGATGTGTTTCTGTGCATCCAGCCTCAGCATGGTGGGGCGTAGGGGGGAAGGCTCCACATGGGAGCGGGTGCACCCACAGCACCCCATGCTCTCCGCTGTGACTTGAGCCCTCTGTGGTCTCAGGGAGGCTGTCTCCCTGCTCGAGATGTCAGCCAGGCAGCCCCTTGGCCTCTGGCAGGCATTGGTGATGCAGAATGTTTGGGGAGAATGAGAACATGGGGATGAAGTGCACCCTATTGTCTAGAGAAGCTTCTGTTGGCTTTGGAGCAGGCCCTGCTTCAAACTGCTGCTTGTCATTCCAAAGGAACTAAACTGAACTGAACTGAATTTGATCCAAATAAATGCACCGAGCACTCGGTCCCGGGCAATGTGTTAAGCCTGGGGTAGGGAATGGAAATGAATGAAAGCCGAGCCTCCCATGCCCCTTGAGAATGTGGTGGCATGGGCGCAAACCCCATCTCCTCAGCTGTGATAGTCGGAGGCCCCATGATGTCTGTGAGCCACGCTGCTGTTCTCTGGAGCCACCACCCTGCATCTGCAACAGTGTTTCTGCGCTGGCCTAACACCTGGGCCTGGAAACCTACCCTCTGCTGCTTTCCACAGGTCCTCTTCATGTTGCACCGTGGTTAAAGTGCCCATCTGCTAACCGAAAGGTCATTGATTGGAGCCCACCAGGCCTATGGGGCAATTCTACTCTGACCTTTAGGGTCGCTGTCTTAGGCTGGGTTCTCTAGAGAAGAAAAACCAGTAAGGCATATAAATAAATAAATAGATAAATAGATAGATAAATAAATGATAGATGTAGACCATAGATAAAAGCTCAGTATAGCAATTACAATGGAATACTTGAGTAAAAAAGGATTACTTAATTAAATAAATAAATAAATATATATATATATATAGAGAGAGAGAGAGAGAGAGAAAGAGATTTATATCAAAGAAACAGCTCATGCGATTGCAGAGGCTGTAACATCCCAAGTCCATGGATTAGGATAGAGGCTTCTCCCAATTCACGTAGCTGAAGGGGCTGGCGAACCCAACATCGGCAGGTTGGAAAGCAGGACTCTGCTCACAGACTGTGGAGATCAATGAATCCCAGGATCAGCAGATAAGCTGCTAGCTCAAGTCCCAAGAACCAGAAGTCAGATGAACAGGAGGCAGCCGCAGGATCCAGAGCAAGCAAAAAGCCAGAATGTCTGCTTATATTCATATGCAGGCCACACCCCCAAAGAAACTCACTTGCAACTGATTGGCTACTCACAGCAGATTCAATCATGGGGGTGATCACATAGAAACACTGAGACTCATGGCCCAGCCAAGTTGACACACAATCTTAACCATCACAGTCGCTATGAGTCAGAATCGACCCAACGGCAATGGGTGGTGGAGGTGATGGGGGATGTGGGAGTCACGGCAGGGTTGCCCTGTACTCTGACCTGCTCCTTGGTGCGTGCTCCCCTCTCCTGCCCGTCTTTCTCACCCCCATCATAGCTGGCCCTTCCCATCTGGGCAGGACTGTCCCTCCCTCCCTCAGACATCCTCAGACACTCAACTTTTTCCCTTAATAGGCTCAGTAAGAAGTTTTTTTCTGACCACAGAGAAATTTTGAGTAACACATTATTCTGTCTAACTACATATATAACGCTCATAGCCAGGTAGGAGGTTTATGTTAAAATTATTTTTGTAGGTTGTGCTACTCTTAAGAGAAAGGGCAGAACTGTGTTCGTGAGACAATAAATCATCATTTTACATAACAAATTGCAGAGGGGAAGAGACGGGAGGGCAGAAGGAGAAAAACATGAGTATACCACTGAAACATGGATGCCTCGTTTTCTGACTGATTTACGAAGTCATTTTCCTGGGGTTATGCCAGGTGTGTATCCTCTTTGGTGATTTACCAAAAAAATCCATTGCTCAAGTTGATTCCGACTCATAGCGACCCTATAGGACAGAGTAGAACTACCCCACAGGGTTTCCAGTGCTCTAAATCTTTCTGTAAGTAGACTGCTACATCTTTTCCCCATGGAGTGGCTGGTGGGTTCCAGTTGCAGATCTTTCAGTTATCGGCCAGAGTGCTTAACCACTGTGCCACCAGGGCTCCTTTCAGTGACTTACTTAATATTAAATTAAATAATTTTAGTATTATTAGTATCAGAGAGCATTCTGACTGTACTTCTTCCAAGAAGGATTTGTTTATTCTTCTGGCACACAATCATTTATTCAATATTCTTCACTAACCTCAGAGTTTAAAGGCATCAATTCTTCTTCAGTCTTCCTTATTCATGTCCAGCTTTCACATGTATATAAGGTGATTGAAAACACCACGGCTTGGGTCAGGGGCACCTTAGTCCTTAAAGTGGCATCTTTGCTTTTTAACCCTTTAAAGAGGTCTTTTGCAGCACATTTGCCCATGCAATAGAGCATTTGATTTCTTGACTGCTGCTTCCATGGGCGTTGATTGTGGATGCAAGTAAAATGAAATCCTTGACAACGTCAATCTTTTCTCCATTTATCATGATGTTGCTTATTGGTCCACTTGTGAAGTTTTTAGTTTTCTTTATGTTGAGGTGTCATCCATACTGAAGGCTTTAGTCTTTGATCTTCATCAGTAAGTGCTTCAAGCCCCCTTCACTTTGTGCAAGCAAGCTTGTAACATCTGCATATCATTGTTAGTGAGTCTTCCTCCAGTCCTGATGCTGCGTTCTTCTTCTTATAGTCCAGCTTCTCTGATTATTTGCTCAGCATACAGATTAAATATGTACGGTGAAAGGACATAACCCTGATGCACACCTTTTCTGATTTTAAACCTTGCAGTATCCTCTTGTTCTGTTCAAATGACTGCCTCTTGGTCTATGTACAGTTTCCACATGAGCACAAATCTGTCTTGGAAGAAGTACAGTCAGCATACTCTTTAACAGTGAGAATGGCCAGACTTCATCTCACTTACTTTGGACAAGTTATCAGGAAGGAGCAATCCCTGCAGAAGGACATCAAGCTTAGTAAAACAGAGGGTCAGTGAGAGAGAGGAAGACCTTCAGTGAGATGGATTGACACTGTGGGCTCAAACACAGCAACCACTGTGAGGATGGAGCAGGACAGGGCAATGTTTTGTTCTGCTATACACAAGGTCGAGTTGGAACTGACTCGATGACATCTAACAACATCAACGACAACATCAGAGACATTATCTAATTCTCTGTCTTTACTAACAAAGAAGATTTTTTTTTCTATGTTCATACTTTGTTTCTTTTCCTCATTTATCTTTGTAACAAAAATAATTTTGATAGGTGGGATTTTTCAAAATTAATTTAAAGTGTTTTTAATATATTTTTTATTTAGGAGTAATTTTAATTTATAGAAAAGTTGCAAAGATAGTATAGAGTTCCTGTATACCACTCACCTAGTTTCCCCTGATGTTAATGTCTTATATAATCATGATACATTTATCAAAACTAAGCAGTTAGCCATGGTGCAGCACTGTTCACTGAAGTACAAACTTTGCTCAGATTTCACCAGTTATTCCACTGATGTCCATTTTCTGTTCCAGGATCTGGTCAGGATACCACATTGCATTTATTTGTCGTGTCTCCTTGTTTTCCTCTCCTTTGTGACAATTCAACAGTCTTTGATTTTTATGACCTTGACGGTGTTGAATAGTGCTGCTCAGATATTTTTAGAATGCCCTTTAGTTTGGTTGTATTTTATGTTTTTCATAGTTAGGGTTACAGGCTTTGGGGAAGAACAGTGCAGAGATGAAGTGCCCTTCTCAGCACGTCATAGCAGAGCATACGTGACATCCACACGACTTACCCTTGGCCGCTTGGTTACGATGATGTCTGCTGTGCTTCTTAATGTGTGATATTTTTGTGGTTTAAAAAGGTAAGATTTTTTTTTCTTTCTTTGAATGTGAGTTTGAACTCGGAGCTTCTTCAGCATTTACATTAGTAAATTTTAATGTTTATCTAATGTGTATGCGAAAGCCCTGTGGAGTAGTTTTACTCTGCACACCTGGGGTCGCCATGAGTCAGAATGGACTCCAGGGCAACTACAACAACTCACAACAATCCTGATGTGTGTTGCCATCACACAGGCGGGCAGTCGGAAGAGTGGAATGTAAGCAAGCATAGGAGGTGTGTTCTTATAGAGTGAGCCCCCCTCCTTCACCTGAGGAGAGGCTGCAGCCTCCACTTTTCTGGAGGCACCCCAGCTGACTGGGAATTTTCCGAGCTCCCAGAAATCTCTCTCTGCTGCTTGGGGGTATATCTAAACCTCCGTTTAGGAGCCCTGGTGGCTCCGTGGTTAAGCGCTAGGCTTCTAACTGAAAGGTCAGCAGTTCAAACCCACCAGCCACTCCGCAGGAGAAAGATGTGTCCGTCTGCTTCCATAAAGATTACCCGTTGCCGACTCATAGCGACCCTTTAGGACAGAGTAGAACTGCCACAGTGTTTTTAAGGCTGTAATCTTTACAGAAGCAGACTGCCATATCTTTTTCTCCTGGAACGGCTGGTGGGTTCCGACCACCAACCTTTCGGTTAGCAGCGAAGCTCTTAACCACTGCGCCACCGCCACCATAGCTCCGCCCGTAAAGATGACAGCCTTGGAAACCCTGTGCAGCAGTTCCACTCTGTCCTTGTAGGGCCGCTAAGAGTCCAAATCAACTTGATGGCAACGGGTTTGGTTTTTGGTTAACTTCCGTTTAATGCTTATGTAGAATGTGCTGTAGAACAACTAAAGTATCCCTCTTTCTTCAAATGACACGCAGACCCCCTCTCCGTCCTGACGGCTGCAGGAGTTAGGGGGCTGGGGCAGGTTTGGGGGCCCTCTTACGCCCACAGACGCTGTTCAGCGTGGGCAGGCCTAGGCCAAGTCCTGGAAGACTGGCTGCCTTTACTGGTGGCACATTCGCATGCACTTCCAGGAATAGAACCTGGAGCAGTTTTTCTGCCAAGAATTCATTCTCCTGGGATGTAGGAGGGAGGGCAGAGCAGGGCCAGTGGCCTCAGAGCCTGACAAAGCTGTGGTGGGGTGGGGACCAGGGCTGCAGTTCTCAGACTGGCCGCTGTTCCTGCGCACTTGGACGGCACAGTCGCTCTTTTGCCCTTCCTGGTCTCCCCTTATTTGTTTTCCTTACTTAGATCACCAGGTCTTTCTTCCTAGTCTGTCTTAGTCTGGAAGTTCCACCGACACCAGTTTAGCATCATAGCAACATGCAAGCCTCTACTGACAGGTGGTGACTGTGCATGAGGTGCGTTGGCTGGGAATCTGGTTAGGAACTGAACCTGGGTTTCCCGTACATAAATCCAGAATTCTGCCACTGAACCACCATTGCCCTCGGAGACTATGTTAGCCCTGAGAAATCTCTCTTTAAATTTTCCCTTAAAATACACATGAAACTATAGACACACACACACACACACACAAATCCAATATCACACACAGAAAAACTCACAGGAACCATGTCATCAGTTGTTAACCTTGGGAGGAATTTCTATTAACTTTAGCAACAATGAGACAGCCTCAGAAACACAATAGTTGACATTTTCATTGTTAATGCTCTGATACAGAAAGGTTCCCTTGACCACAAGTAGGTGAGAAGACACGAGGCCTTGGCGACCCACCTCCATAGAGGGGATGGGTGATGTCACACTGAGTGCTGAAGGCCGTGGTCCCGAAATATACAATGACAGGGCTTTGGCAGGACTTCGGGTGGGGGGAGAACACTGTTTTATCTTTTTGCGCACTGTGTCTGGTCGAAGAAAACTGAATCTCTCCCCACATTCATGAGGGTGTACGTTATCCACAACTGCACGAGAGAATCTGACCATCAGCCCGGCAGACCAGACACCAAAGCCCTGACATCGGCAGAGGGGCGTGAGCCCAACCTTGCCTTCCAGCTTCAGCTCCCCAAGGGACATTCCAGCCAGAACCAGGGGACAGGCAAAAAGGGTAAAATCGTGCTGCCTGTCCTCTGTCAACAAGACCTTTCTGGAGGAGGAATACCCAGAAAAATCCAGATACTAGACAGCCAATGAAAATACTCTGTACTGTAAAAGGAGACATGTTGAAAACACAACCTTTGAAAAAAATTATTTTTAGGAAGGAATAAAAATAATTTAAAGATCTATATTTCATGTTCTCAGTGAACTACAAGAATACATGAGATTATTAGAAGACATCAGGATGATGAAAAATCAACGAGTTGAGAGACAAGCTCAGATGAAGATCACATCATCTCATCTTCAAAGAAGAGCAACAGCAGAACTAAAGTTTATATGAATGGAAGTAAAGGACAGACCTGACCCAGGACAAAAATGCTATAATGTTGAGGACAAACTTGGCTTGATATCCTAGAAGTCATGTAAAAATGACAAAGGGATGAAAACAATGATAAAAAATATAAAAGATACAGAGGATAGTGAAAGGAGAATTGATCTTCAAATAATAAGGCTATTATAAACAAAAAATAAAAACTGAAAAAGCAACAATCAAAGATATAATGCTTGAAAACTTTCCTGAGCTGGGCAAAAATGTACTTGGTTTAGAAACTGACAAAGACATTTAATGCAAATTTGCTAAAAATAAATCAAACAAAATATATTCTAGTAATTTAATAAGTCATTAAAAATAGATATTGAGCATTCAATCTGAGAGTACATGTTACTCACAAAGGAACAATATACCACTCAGGATGATGTTGTATTTTTCATTCACGACAGTAAGTTGCAGAAGACAATGGGATAACTTCTAAGTTTTCAGAGAAATCATGTTTATTATTCCCAATTTGACTTATATGTGTTAAGACAACAAAAACATATTTATGTGCAAGGGCTCTGGAAGTATGCTAAGCCTTATGCTACTAATTGAAAATGTATTGACAGCTGAGAGAAGAATCAAAAATAAGAACTCAGGGATGGAGAGGCCGATTTATAAAATTTTACATTATTGTCTATTTGAATGAAAAGCCAAAGATCAGAATTAAGGTTAAAGATCATACCATAAACAAAAATAGTAACTTAACAACAATGACATGACTCTTTAATTCCTGATTTGATGATTAAAGACTGAGAAATGTCTCTGAGTCAGGCACTGTCTAGAAGCTGAGGATGAAGACAATTGCAATTCCTGCTTTTATGAAGTACATATTCTAAATAATACACTAAAAACAGAGGTTGATAAACCAATTTTCAAATAGTGATAAAAGCTGTAAAGAAAATCACACAAGGTAATTGATATGGAAGAATAGAGCCCAGTGGAAGGCTACTTCAGACATGACAGTCAGGGAGATCTCCTCAAGGAGACATCTGAGCTGTGATGGAAGAGCTGAAAGCATCATTCACGTGAGGATCTTGGGGAAGGACATTCAGGTGGAGGGAGCAGTGACTGCAAAGTTCCTGAGAGGACATGAGTCTTGCTGTTTGAGAAATGAGGATGCCAGTGTGGCTGAAAGATGGTAAATGTAGGCAGAGGAGAGGGGGGAGGGCAAACCAAAACAAAAAACCAGTTGTCATTGAGTAGATTCTGACTCTTGACTACCCTGTGTGTTGCAGAATAGGGTATAGGGTCTTCATGGCTGTGACCTTTTGGAAGCAGATCTTGAGGCCTTTCTTCCAAGGTGCCTCTGGATGGGTTCAAATCATCAACCTTTTGGTTAGTAGCTGCGTGTTTAACAGTTTGTGCCACCTATGGACTCTTGGGTCCATGGTGAGGAGTTGGGATTTTACTCTAAGGGCCACAGGACATGGTTGAAGGGTCTAAGCATAAAAGTGACATGATCTGAACTATGCTGTCAGTAGTCTTCTGACGCCATGGGCAGGATGCTGGGAGATGAGTGCAGGGGATTAGCTACAACGGTGGCCAGAGGCAGCAGAGGGGGTGAAAGGATGTGGACCGACGTGGTTCACACTCAGGGATCAACAGGACTTGCTCATGGCTTCAGAGAAAGAAAGGAAGCCAGGAAAGCTCTTTGACTGTTGACCTGAGCAACAGTGGGGCCATTCTGAGATGAGAGAGTTAGGGAGAGAAACAGGTCTGGGAGAGATGAGGAGAATTAATGTTCTCTTTGGGACATGCTGATTTGGAGGTGCCAACTGGGCAGCTGGATTTGAGTCTGGAGCTTGTGGGACAGGTCTGAGTTGCTAAAATAGCTTTGGAGATCATTAGCTTGTGGGTGATGTTTCAAGCCATGGGATCTGAGGAGGGCCCAGGACTGAATGCTATGGCAAGCCGGTCTTTAGAGAAGGGAGAGGAGGAGGACCTGGCAAAGGAGACTGAGAAGAGGCACACTGTTTAGAAGCGGGATATCAAGAGATGGCCATGTTACAGAGTGTGCTTCCCTTAGAAATGTATTTGGCTTTTAGTAACAGAGACTAATGGAACATGGCTGAATTCTGATATAAGTCTTTTTGTTCCCTCTCATGTAAGAGTTCCAGCAGCCATCACATCTGTATTCTGACACATAGAACGAGAAAGGGCAGAATAGCAACAAAGGCTCATGCCACATCAGTGTCTCTTCTAACTTGCTTTCCTGGAGTTCCATCTGACAACTTCCACTTATAGCTCATTGGCCACTTCTGTTGCGAGGGAAGCTTCATAACACAGTTTTTCTGACTCTCAATATCTTCATCTGCTAAAATAGGGAGTTCTTCCCTCATTCGTGATTTATTATTCATGCATGCATGCATTCATTGATTCTTGAAATATATCAATTATGTCAAAAAACAAACATACAAAACAAACATACAAACAAAAAAACCAAACCAAAGCAAGAAACCTGTTGCCGTCAAGTCAATTCCAACTCATAGTGACCCTAAAGGACAGAGTAAACTGCCCCATACAGTTTTCAAGGAGTGGCTGGTGGATTTGAACTGCTGACCTTTCAATTAGCAACCCTAGCTTTTAACCACTGCTATATATGTATATACTTGATATCCCTGGTAGTGCAGTGGATAAGAGCTAGGGCTGCTAACAAAAAGGTTGGCAGTTAGAATCCACCAGCCACTTCTTGGAAGCCCTATGGGGCAGTTCTGCTTTGTCGGAATCAACTCAACGGCAATGGGATGATATATATATATATATAAGTATATATATATATATGTGTGTGTATATATATATATATACATACACACATACATACATTAAACAGTATGTTCAGGGCTGAATAGTCATCAGTGATCAAGACACAGTTTCTGTTCCTGTCTGGCCTGGTGATGTGGAGGGTTTGGCTAAGAGGTCATCCCTATAAACGACCTCAAGCCCTATAATGACCTCTACTGAGCACTGACCCTACGGTGAGTTGGGTGCACAGCCCTTTGTGTGCAATACTCCCCTGAATGCTCAGCACAACCCCATGAGCTGCTTTGGTCCCCATCTGCTGGATGAAGACAGCCCGGCTTTCAGCACGTGGGCCCTCCTGGTGTCTCCGCTGGCTGGGAGAGGCTGTGCACCGCGCGGCGCCATCCGCACCTGTGAATTGTGGGGACCACGTCTGCGCTCCTCCCGCAGCCTGACGGGCGCTGCCGCCAGACCTGCTGGTGGGGACGGCTCGGTGCAGGAAGTGTCCAAACAATGCAGCGCAGCAGCCCGAGCAGTCTGGGCACGCCCGCGGAGATCTCCCCTGTGTGTTCTGGAATGTTGAGTATGGCCGACCTTGCCTGTGATTTATGCAGTACCTTAAAAATAGTTTTTTTTTTTTTTAATTAAAAATAGTTTTTACCTAGAGATTAAATACGGCCCTGATTCTTGTACAGACAATGCCCATTGTACTTGTCAATGACTTCAGCTGCACTTGTTTGAAATCCGTATTATATTTATCCATAATACTTAATAAAATAGTTTCCCCAGCCAGTGCCCAGTTTCTGAAAAGAATTTCCTTTAGGGGTACAAGGAAATCATTCACATCTTACCCTTAAGAGGTGATGGATAAAATTATCCTGATTTTGAAGAAATTATTTTTCCAGTGAATAAGGTGAGCTGATTGTGTTGCTAGGCAGACTTTTCCGAGTCTGACCTCACTTAGCCGCTGCAGCAGGGTTCACCACCCCATTGTGCTCTGGGACACCCCTGGATGTAGCTGTTGTCCCCAGTGTGAAGAGCATCCTGTTCCAGTAGAGTCTAGATTGACCTTGATCTTTGTAACTCTGTTTATCAACACATAAACCAAAAAACAGTCGCCGTTGAGTTGATTACGACTCATGGTGACCCCATCCATGTATGTCAGAGTAGAACTGTGCTCCATACGGTTTTCAATGGCGGGTTGTTTTTACAAGTAGATTGATTGCCAGTGCCTCTGGGTGGACACGAACTGCCAACCTTTCTATTAGTAGCTGAGCGCTTAACCATCTGTGCCACCCAGAGGCATTTTATGGTGTTTCAGTTTCTGTCTTTCATTAGTCAGCATTGCCTTTGTGCCGTCTGTTAAGTGTCCCAAATACCCTTGATTTTTCAGCTCAGCTTCACACTGGGGCCTGGACAGGCCCCTTCTCATCTGTTAGATGGGGGGACACTGTCGGCCGCCCACATGGAGAGTTCCTAGCTCTTTGCACAGAATCAGCTGGGGCCACACAAGGCCAAAGTTCAAAGGCAAACTTAAAGTAAGGACATCTCTTTGGTGTCGTGGTTGGATTGGAATGCATAAGCCATGCAGTCAGACAGAACTTCAGACTCTGGTTCTGCCATTTACTAGTGCATGACCTTGGGTGAGTCACTTAACTTCTCCAAGTTTCAGCTTCCACATCAGCAAAGGAGGTTTTGGGAAGAATCAAACTAGATGACACATAAAGCATTGGGCATGTTGCTTGGTACCTCGTATGCCCTAATACTTGCCATGATTATTATTGCTATTGCTCCTGCTGCTATCCTAATAACAAACAGACTTGACGAAGATGCAGGAGATAGTCTTTAAGGGTTCATTTACTGGAAGGAAAAGGAGATTGAAGTGCCAAGACTTTCCAGAGAAAAAATACCAAAACAACTTGCTACTCAGGGAAAGAGAATACGCCGTAGGAACTGTACAATTTGTAGCCAACTCACTTTCGAAGACTTATCCGAATCTTCATGAGACTATGGATGGAAGGAGGAGAACAGGCCCTGCATAGGTTTAATTCATGGGTGTAATAGAAAGGAGAAAGAAGGCATCCACTCCTGGGCCACCTGTGGACAAGCTGACTCCCAGAGGTCTGAAGCATGAGTCCTGTAAGCTACAATCAAGGAAAATATTACAATTAAAAGAAGCATCACAGCATGCAAAAGGGATCAGAAAAGCCCCGAAGCTTAGGATTGGAGGGACCTTAGAGTGTCTGGCCCAGCATCCTCCCAATGCAGACACTCCCCTGCAGCTTTGGTGAGAAACGCAGTGTGGTGGTGAAGGGAGACATGGGTTCAAGTCCTAGCTCTGCTGTGTGACTTTGGGGCTGTTATTTAACCTCTCTGATCCTCAGCTAAAAGGCATTACTATAATATCCACCATACAGGGTTGTAGTGGGAGTTAAATGAAGTAATAGGAAGTACTCTGAGGATTGCATAGTCATGGTGAATATTGGTTGTTTTTGCAGAAGGCCACCTGCAAGGCAGAATTCGCTGGACATTGCTTATTGTGGGGAGTCATCATCCAAGGCCACTCCCTCCCACTGTTAAAAATATGTTCTTAGCCTAAGCTGAAATCAGTTTTCTTATAGCTCTATACGTACATATAGAACATGGAATTAGAACATGTCTAATTCCTTGTGTGTGAGCTATTTTTAGGTATTTGGCAGTGATTATAAGTTCTTTCTCCACCCCAACCGTATCCTCTCCTAGCTAACGCTTCCTTGGGAACTTCAAGCAACCCTCATATATGAAAGGAAGTGGTTATGTCACTTACTGAACCTGAGATCAAAAAGGGGAATTTGACAAATGAAGGCACAGTGACCTATTTAAAAGAACAATGTAATAATGACAATTTTTATCTTATTATTGTTTTTTCAGCAACATTTTCCCAACGTACATTATCTTCCTTGATTCTCATTACTGCTTTGTGAATTAAGCATGGTTATTATTGTTGCCCTATTTGAAAAAGATTAAGAAGGTGATATTCAGAGCAGTAATTTTACTTGCCTAGGTAACAGAGTTGGTAAGTACAAGGATATCGGACCAGCACCTAGGTCTTTTCTCTGACTCCCAGTCTAGTGCTCAGTCATGTCCGTTCATTCGTCCTAAGGCAAGTGGCTGATCATACTGCCCTGGGGGTGAGTCAGCAATGCATGAATAACAGGTATCTGACAGGTTTTAGCAGAGCTTCCAGACTAAGACAGATTAGGAAGAGAGGCCTGGTGATCTACTTCAGAAAATCAGCCAGTGAAAACCTTATGGATCACAGCAGAACATTGTCCGACTTACTTGCTTTGAACACGTTATCAAGAGGGATCAATCACCAGAGGAGGACATCATATTTGGTGAAGTAGAAGGCCAACGAGGGTGTGGGAGACCCTCGGGGAGATAGATTGGCACAATAGCCGCAAACACGGACTCGAACATACTGGCAATGGTGAAGGTGATGTAAGATCGGGCGGTGCTTCATTCTGTTGTACGCAAGGTTGCCGTGAGTCAGGGTTGACTTGACAGCAGCTATCTTCTCTCTCTCTCTGTCTTGAACACAGCACTGTGGTAGGCGCAGTTGTAGACTCTCTAGCCGTGTATCTGCACTGTCACGACAGAGCTGGCAGAGGTTTCCAACGTTTCTTTTCAAAGCTGAAAATCCACATGTTCAAGTTGCCATGAGAACTTGGACGCCAAATTAACACAGGTTAATGAGGTCCATATGGGTAAGTGATTGTCATCAATGGGATCAACTCAGAAGGAGTTGAATCTTGAACAGGGTTTACAGAAGTGAGACACATGATGACTGGTTGGAGGGTGGCCCGTAAGGGAAGGGCTTGTAGGGGAAGGGAAGAAGGATTAAAAGTATGAGCCGCATTCCAGGGAGTGATGACTGGAGTAGGAATAGAATGGGAAAAAAAAAAACAAGGCAAGATAGCCACGGAACCCCATTCAAAGTATGCTGGCAGTGGACCCTTATTAAGCAAACAAACATAAACAGAATTGCAAAAAGGCAACACAGCAATGTCTGTGCTGCCGCCAAGTGCAGCCTTCTAACCAAACACATGGAGGGAAACGTGCATTCTCCTCTCTAGTCCACAAAAGACTTAAAGAGCAAACAGATCCAAAGTCAATAAACTGGATGCTAAGAACATCCAGGTGGGAGGATGAAGGGGAAACGGAGCAAAGAAATGAAAGTGGAAGAATAATTTAGTAAATTCTGGAAAGAATAATACTCAACATGACTGAGATGTTTTTCTAGTGGGTGATGAAAATGAAACAAAAATATTAAAATCCAAGAAAGAATGAGGGGAAACAGAAAAGAGTCAAAGCGGAAGAACGATTTAATGCGTTCTGGGAAGAAGGTGCTCAACCAAGTTGAGAGGCTAACAGGACGGAGGTAAGAAGAAAATGAAATCTTGAGAGGAGTTGAGAATGACTGAAATGGCTCCTGATTCATCAGTTTTGAATTAAAATTTTATATGTGAAATTAAATTATGTTTAGCTATTGCCAACAGGATGTGCAACATTTCTGTTGATAATGTTGTTTGCTGCTCCGTGGATCTACCAGGATAATATGATTCAAAGTGAGTTGCCATTTACCCCCCAGGAGGAAAGCCTGGAAGTGATTAGGCAGGATTTTGCTTTGGTTGCTTTAGGTTTTAGCAAAGGGAGAGAAGAAAAGCAGCTAGGAAAAATAGGTGCATATGTCCTGTGGGTCGGGATCGTGGTGGTTTAGCTCAGCTCCTCAGAGAGGCAGAGGTCTGTGGGAGAAGCTGGTGTGGGCAGTAGAGGAGATGGCAGAACCAGGGGCCAGAGAGCGAGGAAGAGGGCCTGGGGGCAAGCAGGTCAAGCCTCAGTGGTGGCGTTGAATAGTGATGACGTGACTGTTACGAAGCATGGGGAATCCCTGGCCCAGAGACACCTAGACTGGGGCCAGGTTGTACAGGAACGTGAGTGTCAGGCCAGGCTTTTGAGCGTGGTGACAAGAGATGGGAACCATTAGATGCACTTTAGCCGACAGATGTCTCAGTCAGGTCTACCTTTAAGAAAGATCACTCTGGCAATATTTACTCCTGTCTCCTTCTCTTCCTTTAAAAAATTATTCTCATCAACTGCCCCTATGTGTGTGGATTCATAGTTCCTCAGTATCTCCAACAGCCTGAAGTCACAAGATAGATTGTTCCCAACCAACAGCCCCGTGCAGAGAGGAGAGGAAGATGTCTGGAGGCACCACTGAAGGGGACAGGCAAGTGGGGGAAGAAGGGCAGAGGAGTGGACAGATCCAAAGGGGCATCATTAATATCAAGCCACACACATTTATAAGCCACCAGGGTTATAGCATTTAGCCCCTACAAAAGGGCAGTGTAAAGCATTATCCTCACTTCAGACATTTGGTCGGATAATTGAGTTCCCTGAGGCTGGACTCAGGCTTGGAGATTGAAACTTTTTTTTTTTTTTTTTTTTTAATTTAGAAATAATTTTAGAATTGCAAAAATAGTACAGAGTTCTAGTACACCCTTCACCCAATTTCCACCAATATTAACAGCTTCAAGAACCATAACACAATTATCGAAACTAAGAGATTAACAACGGTACACTATTATTAACTAAATTGAAGATTTTATTTGTATTTCACCATTTTTCCCACTAACGTCCTATTTCTGTTTCAGAGTCTCATCCAGGACACCATATCGCATAGAATTATCATGTTTCCTTAGTCTCCTAAGTAATCTGTTTTTCATTTTTCTTTCTTGACCTTGGCACCTTTGAAGAATACTGGCTAGTTATTTTATAATTGGCCAATATTTACTTGGGTTTGACATTTTCTCATGAGTAGATGCTTTTTTGGCAAGAGAACTGCAGAGATGATGTGCCCTTCTCAATGGGCCATAGCACGGGGTCTATGATGTTAATATAGCTTATTACTGGTGATGTTAACCTTGATCACTTGGTTAATATGGTGTCTGCTAGGTTTCTATTTTCTCCTCTGGAATTAATAAGTCTTTGGAGAGATAATTTTGAGACCATGCAAAATCTGTATCGTCTCAAATTTTTGCATCCATCTGTGAATCTTGCTTTTAACAACCGTTGCTATGGTGTTTTAGCATTGTGATTTTTTATTTTCCTCATTCTTTCTACATTTATTGATCAGAATTTTCTGTAAGACAGATTTGTCCCTTCTTATTTGTTTGTTTATTTAACTATTTATTTATACTAGTATTGATCATGGATACTTATCTTAGCCTGTACTGTCATTATATATTTTATTGCTTGTATTGTTTCAGCTTTGACCATTGGGAGATCCATCAGATTGGCGCCTGTGTCTTTTTTGTTTTTGAGTACTTCTTTATTTTCTGGCATCACAGGATACTTCACACTCATGTTATATTTTCTCTGCCTCAGTCCTAGGATAAACCACTTCTCCAAGGAACCTGGTTCCTTTTATTGGAGAACGGCATTTAGAACCCAAGATCTGGGATGTGGGTATGCTTGTTTGAGGTGTTATTGCCTCTAGGAACTATTAGCAGACAGAGATAGGAAATATATGTATGTATTTATTGACGCACTCATATAAAACAAAAAACCAGACTTTTTGCTGTGGAGTTGATTCTGACTCATAGCGACACTGTAGGACAGAGCAGAATTGCCCCATAGGGTTTCCAAGGAGTGGCTGCTGGATTTGAACTGCTGACCTTTTGGTTAGCAGCTGAGCTCTTAACCACTGCACCTCCAGGGCTCCACACACACACACTTATTTATTTTTGTACCTGTATGTCTGATACGTATTTAAAAATCATGAGTTTATACTGACACCTCTGCTTCCAATCCAACACCACAAGGTTCACTCTAACTTTCTCCCTTTCTTTATTGTAATTTCTTCTAGCAAAAGTGAGAAATCTGGCTCTATTATCTACAGTGTATTTATTTGTTTGTTAAACTCTCCCACCTGCTTAAAGTAGTTTCAAAATTGCTAAGCTACAACCCTATGAAAAACAGGTTTACTAACTATAGCGCAGTATTCATGTACGGTACACTTTGTCGTTAGTCCTACAGTATCCAGTCAAAATAGTGTTTTCCAAAGTAACTTATGGAAGTTATTTTCTTACTCCTTTCAGTGTGGAGATGGTGATGTTATTCATTTGTAATATAGTTAGGTTGATTTGTTACAGTTCTATTCCATTTTATGTTCTTGTCGCAAGGTGGTTGATTAAAAAAAATTCCATACAGTATTCTTTACTATTTATGGTATGTAGTTCTCAGGCTGCCCCTTTTTAGTGAACTCCTCTCCTATATTTTGCCTTTTCCAGAATGTTATAAATGTTATAAATACAATACGTAGTCATTTGGATCTGGCTTCTTTCGCTTAGTGAAATGCACTTAAGATTCATCCATGTTGTTTTGTGAATCAAAAGTTTGTTTCTTTTTATTGATTAGTATTATTCCATTCTATGGATATACCACAATTTATTTATCCATTCACCGGTTGAAGGACATTTGGGTTATTTCCAGTTTGGGGGGATTATGAATAAAACTATTATAAACATTCACATACAGGTTTTTGTGTAAGCATAACTTTTCATTTCTCTGAGTAAATACCTAAGAGTGGAATTGTAACATCATACGGTAAGTGTATATAGTAAATATATGTTCAACTTTAAAAAAGACTTCCAAAATGTTTTTCAAAGTAACTGTTTGTTTAACATTTGCCCTGCAATGTATGAGCGTTCCAGTTGCTCTATATCCTTGTCAGCATTTGCTATTGTCAGTTTTTTCTTTTTAATTTAGCAGTTCTAGTAGGTGTGTACAGATATCTTATTGTGGCTTCAGTTTGCATTTTTCTAATGATTACTCAGCTTGATCACCATTTTATATGCTTATTTGCCATCTGTATACTTCTTTGGTGAAATGTCTGTTCAGATCTTTTCCCCATTTTTAAAATTGGGTAGTAAATTTTTTTGGGTTGAGTTTTGAGAGTTCTTTATGTATTCTAAATGCAAGCCTTTTCTCAGAAATGTGACTTGTAAATATTTTGTCCAAGTTTGCATCTTTTCTTTCCATTTTATTCATAATGTCTTTTTGCAGAGCAAAAATTTTTTTTTCTTTTTTTTAATATTTTATTGTACTTCAGGTGAAGGCTTACAGAACAAATAGTTTCTCCTGGAACAGTAGTACACATGTTGTTTTATGACATTGCTTAACAACCCCACAACATATTAACCCTCTAACTTCTCAACCTTTTTTTTTTGGTGAAAATACACATAGCCAAAGATACACCGTTTCAAAAATTTCTACATGCACAGTTCAGTGACATTGACTACACTCTTCCAATTGTGCTGTTATTCTCACTTAAGATGAAGGCTTACAGAACAAAATAGTTTCTCATTTAACAGTTACTACAAATGTTGCCCTATGACAATGGTTAACAATCTCACAACACATCAACAATATCCTTACTCAGCCTTGGGTTCCCTATCACCAGCTTCCTTGTCCCCTTCTGCCTTCTGGCCCTTGTCACTGGACTCCTGTACCTCGTTAGTCTCATTTGGTTTTACGGGGCTGTCCACTCCCAAACTGAACAGTGAACCTCGGAGGTAGCTTCACCACCGAGCTAAAAGGGTGTCTGGGGGCCATACTCTCGAGGTTTCTCCAGTCTCCTTTAGGCCAGTAAATCTGGTCTTTTTTTTGTGAGTTAGAATTATGGTCTACATCCTTCTCCAGCTCTGTCCAGAACCGCAGAGCAAAAATTTTTGAAAAATATTTGAAGACAGTAAGATACTGATAAGTCAATCTTTATAATAGTTAACTGTTTTCCAAAGGCAGAGGTGAGCCATTGAAGGAGAAACTGGTATTGATTATGCCCCTACTGTGTGTAAACCCTGAGGCAGACAGAGGGCAGGGACAACTTCGTACATGTGTTCTCCCATGAGGAGGGAGGCCTGCACCCTGGGGTACTGTGATGAGTCAATTCAGGCCACAGTTTTCATTTTACTCTCCTAGCCAGTAAGGAGAAAAATAATAGACAAAAGGTCTGATGTTTCATGGACTGAAAAGGGAGTTGCCATAACATGTATAATTAAAACAAGCCAGTAAGCTCAAGATAGTGGTTTCATTATAAGTTTGGTTAGCAAATTCAATTTTCAGTTGTAACTTTGGATACCACCATCTGTCGTTGGTTGTACTGTGGTGGCTTGTGCGTTGCTGTGATGCTGGAAGCTATGCCACTGGTATTTCAAATACCAGCAGGGTCACCCCTGGTGGACAGGTTTCAGCAAAGCTTCCAGACTAAGACAGAGTAGGAAGAAAGGCCTGGCTATCTACCTCTGAAAATTAGCCAATACAAACTTTATGGTTCACAACAGAATATTGTCCACTATCCTGCTGGAAGATGAGCTCCCTAGGCTGGAAGACACTACACAACAACACAACAACGGACTCAAACATATCAACAACCGTGAAGATGGCGCAGGACTCGGCAATGTTTCCTTCTGTTATACATAAAGTTGCCATGAGTCAGAGCTGACTCGGTAACTAACAGCAACGACAACAACAAAAACTTTGGATAGGTCATTTTCCTTTGTTAGACTCAGTTTTCTTTGTTACTAATGAAGTTGAGCTGTGTTTCCCTTAATTTGATAACATTTTGTTTTTGTATATTTCAATCAAGTGGAATTAGGGAGAAGGAATTGCTTGTTGGTTGAGATTCCCCAAAGCCCATGAGGTATGTAGCCCATGTGATTGGTATGATTCTCTTTATTAATTTGTTAATACATATAGTTACCTTGATGCTATCTTTTCAATTATTTAATACTAATTGGGCAGGTTTTTATTGAGTGTCTATTATGTCCTTGTGGATTTTACATTCTTGCAGGGAGAGACAGACATCCAACAGTGAACATAGTAAAAAAAATTACATAATACTCTACAGAAAAAGGAAAACAGAGCAGCGCAAAGGGAATTAAGCATTGCAATGATAAATACAATGCTTAGGGTAAACCTCTTGAGAAGCTAACATTTGAACAAAGACTTCAAGGAGAAGAGGGAGATTAACCGTATCTTCACCACAGCCCTCATTGGCTCTCCCAGGGTTCCTCTCACCAGCCTATACTTAAGGAACTCCAAGGGCTTGATAAGTTCTAAGCACACTGATCCTGCTTCCAAACCTAGGTTAAAAAATAATTAAAGAATCTGGTCTGGCTTCCATCACTTTTATTTTTGTCTCTGTTGAACACTGTCCTGTACAGGCTCGTGAATGTTCATGAGCTGCCATGGTTCTCTCTCAATGGTTCAGGTCCCTCAAAGCTAAGTGGAGCTCATGGCCTATGTTCTAAAGTTGCAGTTTCTTTAGTGTGCACTCATGGGCCTGGCCATTATTCCCAAACAAGCCTCATGGCTGGGGCCTGGCCTAGAGACCCTTTCCATCTGACCAACACATTTGTCTCCAGAACCTCCTGTTCTGTGTTGAGCTCTGATGAGTTCAGATCTCTGCTACCTCCACCCTTGTGGTGTGTTTCCTTCTGGAGTCTTGTTGTTGTTAGGTGCTGTGGAGTTGGTTCCTACTCATAGCGGCCCTATGTACAACAGAATGAAACACTGCCCGGCCCTGTGCCATCCTCACAATCCTTATGTTTTTTTGTTTTTTGTTTTTTTTTTGCTTCTTAAGTGGTTATACTCTTTTTCAACCTCAGGAAGAAGCAATTGAATCTTCCTCTAATCTACCTATATCAAGGAAGCCTTGTTAAGCAGACACAAAAGGGCCCATCACAACCCTTCCCCAGAGCAAGCGTGTCTTAGTTATCTAGTGCTGCTATAATAGAAATACGATAAGTGGATGGCTTTAACAAAGAGAAATTTATTCTGTCACAGTCTAGTAGGCTCCAAGTCAAAATTCAGGACGTCAGCTCCAGGGGGAAGGCTTTCTCTTCTCAGCTCTGGATGAAGGTCCTTGTCATCAATCTTTCCCTGGTCAAGGAGCTTCTCAGTGCAGGGACTCCAGGTCCAAAGGACATGCACTCCTGCTCTTCATTCTTGGTGGTATGAAGTCCTCGTGTCTCTCTGCTTGCTCCTCTCTTTTATATCTCAAAAGAGATTGGCTTAAGACACTATCTAATCTTGTATATTTCATCAATATAACTGCCATTAATCCATGTTATTACATTATATAGATAGAATATACAACACATAGGGAAATCACATCCGATGACAAAAGGTAAACAATCGTACAATACTGGGAATCATGACCTAGCCAAGTTGACAGATATTTTTTGGGGACACAATTCAAGCCATGACAAAGGGTAAATACTAAATCTAAGAGAAGATGTGTGTTCCTCATGGCAGTCCCTTTATAAAGGCTGTCAGTACTTGGATGGCAGAGGTAAGAGTCTTGCTCCTATTTGCATGACTAATAGAGACAATTTGACAAAACTTCTCTGAGCAGAGAAGTGCTTCACTGGGTCCTTTGGAAAAGAGGAATGCCAGCATTCTTTCTCGTGGCATTCCAAGTCCTGCTTTCTCCTAACTTCCACAAGACCCCCCTGCAGGACTCTTCCTCTCTTCCTTTCGTGAGTTGCTTTCTTATATAGAATCATGGATGTTCATGAACTTCCATGGTTCTCTCTCAGTGATCCAGATCCCTCAAAGCTGGATGGAGCCCACGGCCTGGATCCCAAAGTCACGGCTTCTTTAGTGTTCACTCATGATTGTTATAGTTGCTAGCTGCCGTTGAGTTGTCCTGACTCATGACAACCTTATGTATAACAGACTGAAATGTTGGCTAGTCTTGCGCTATATTCACAATTGTTGGTAGGTTTGAGTCCAGTGTTTTGACCGTTGTGTCATTCCATCTTATGAGGGTTTCCGTCCTTTTCACTGACCGCTCTACTTTACCAAACATGATGTCCCTTTCTAGCAATTGGTCTTTCCCGATGATGTGTCCAAAGTAAGCCAGTTGAAGTTACACCATTCTCATTTCTAAAGAGCATTCTGGTTGTATTTCTTTTTAAGAGTGATTTGTTTTGCTCTTTTGTCAATTCATGGCATATTCAATATTCTTTGCCAACATCACAGTTTAAATGCATCAATTCTTCTTCTGTCTTGCTTTTTCATTATCCAACTTTTGCATGCATGTAAGGTGACTTAAAAGACCATGACTTGAGTCAGATGTACTTTAGTCATCGAAGTGACATTTTGCTTTTTAAAATTTTATAGAGTGGTAGACCTGACTATTATTCCCAAACAAGACCCCATGGTTGGGGGCTGTCCCAGAGACCCTTTCCATTTCACCAGCATACCTGTCTCCACATTCTTCTAAATTCATCTCCTTCACCTGAAGGAGCATATTCTCTGAGTATGGGGGAAAATGTTGCTAAAACTTGCTGTAAACTGCACAAGTGTTTGTCAGACCTGGACCTTTGTTTGTACCCAGAAGGTCTGCTGTCCAGCTTCTCAACTAAAAATGAGGCACAATTTCCCAGGCACAATCTTGGGTCATCATCTCTGCTAGGAGCCTGGGCTGCTATCAGAGCTGGGACTGTCAGTACTTCTTAATAACCCAATAGCCAGACACAAAGAGTCTTCTTTGCCAAGGAAAGAGTGAGAACACACACTGAGTGCTTGCTCACATCAGGCCCTGCCTGGAAGCTCCACTTGAGGGTGAGTTGATTTCCTTCATTTGTGCAAGGGGTAATTGATCCTACAGACAAGTTCCACCCAGAGCGATGTGTAAAATTCAGGGGGCCTCTGGTGTTATTAGCTTCCAATAAGATGTGTCTCTCCTGATGCATATTCATATTCCAGTACTTGTGGAGTGGGGTGCAAATCAGATCACTTAGGGCCAAGAGGCCTCCTTCATCAGACATTCCCTTTGGTGGAAGGGCTCAGGGCCTTTGGGCATGGGGAATCTGCTGTGAGATTCCTCAAAGTACTATTGTGTCCGGGGCTCAAGACCCTTTTGAGGATGATCTAGCTGTGGACAGACATGTTCAGTCTTCCAGAGATTTTATCTTCGTCCACACACCTCAGTTCAACCAGTCCTTGGGCCCCATACAGACATAGAAGCACCGTAGCAAGCCACTTCCCAGGTGAAAGCCACCCAGGATGGCACAGGTGGTGAGCACTGGGGAGTGGCAAAGGGGAAAGAGCAAAGAACTCAGAGTTAGTGATGACCCAGGAGGAAGTCCTCAGAGAAACTGGATGTGAGTGATTTTGTTTTAAACTTCCTTAAACCAAAAAAAAAACCCAAACTCGTTGTCGTCGAGTCGATTCCAACTCATAGCGACTCTATAGGATAGAGTAGAACTGCCCCATACGGTTTCCAAGGAGCGGCTGGTGGATTCGAACTGCCAACCTTTTGGTTAACAGCTGTCACTCTTAAACACTGAGCCACCGGGACTCCAAATTATCAATTATATATATATAAAAACCAAACCAACTGCTTATCAATATATATAAAAACCAAACCCATTGCTGTCCAGTCGATTCCGACTCACAGCGACCCCACAGGACAGAGTAGAACTGCTCCCCCACAGGGTTTCCAAGGAGCGGCTGGTGGATTTCAATTGCTGAACTTTTGGTTAGCAGCCAAACTCTTAATGACTACGCCACCAGGGTTTCCACATATATATATATATATTTGGTTTTTCTTTTTTTAATCAATATTATCACATTGTCACCTTAATATCAGATGTTTTAAGATACCTGTGATATAGAGATACTATCATATAGTTAATACACTCCAGAGATAAAACTCTGTATCAGGGTCTCAAATACAATTGCCCGCAGGTGCCAGGCAATAATACACTTAGTGAAGCAGGTCAGGTGGGGTCCTGTACAAAAGGACGGTGATGACTTCTCTCAAGATGAACTGCTAAATGGGAACACTGACCTAGTGTTGCTCTTTCAAAATATTGAAAAGCTCATTGAATTTCAAACCAGACACATCTGTAAGCCAGATGTGGCCTACAGGCTGTTGGTTTGTTATGTCTGTTCTACATCATCTGTTATGGATTGAACTGTGTCTCCCTAAAACTTATGTTGAAGTCTAAACCCCTATACCTGTAAATATGATCCTATTAGGAAATAAGGGATTTATTTTGTTATGTTAATGGGGCCATACTGGAGTAGGTTGGGTCCTAAACCTAATTTCTGCTGAGTGGTGTCCTATAAAAAGAGCAGAATAGACACAGACACACCAAGGTGGAAGACAGAGACCATGCGAGAATCCATCCACAAGCCAAGGAACACCAAGAAACACTCAAGGCTACAGAAGCTGAACAGGACAAGGTAGGACATTCACCTAGAGCCAACAAAGAGAGAGCATAACCTTGCCCATGCCCCAAAATCAAATTCCTAGCCTCTATAACTGTGAGAAAATAAAGTTCTGTTCTTTAAAGCTACCCACTTGTGGTATTTTTTGTTACAACAACGCAAGGAAACTAAGATACAATCTAACGCAATAGTCTTTATCGAACAAGAAAGAGTAAAATTCGTATCAATACTCCCTAACAGGTTCAACTTAATTAATGGCTTCATGTGAATTTTTACTTAGCTCAGAGTCCCCTTTTCAGTGGAATGACATCCAACAGATTTTGAAGAAGGGTTGACCAGATTCATGTGTAGAGAGGCTTTCCTGGGAGCCAGATGCTTGGAGAACAGGTCTAGGTCAAGCCTAACCAAGGGAAGACGCTGGAGGCTCTAGTCCAGGTGGAAGATGGTGTCTTAGCTATCTAGTGCTGCTGTAACAGAAATACCACAAGCGGTTGGCTTTAACAAACAGGAACTTATTTTCTCACAGTTCAGGAGGCTAGAAGTCCAAATTCAGAGCGCTGGCTCTAGAGGAAGGCTTTGTCTCTCTGTCGGCTCTGGAGGAAGGTCCTTGTCTCTTCAGCTTCTGCTTCCTGGTTCCTTGGAGATATTCATGTGTCTTGGCATCTGTCTTACTCCATGTCTCTCTCTACTCACTTGTTTAATCTCTTTTATATCTCAAAAGAGATTGACTCAAGATACATCCTACACTAATGCTGCCTCATTAACATAACAAAGACAACCGATTCCCAAACGGGATTATAGCCACGGGCATAAAACCCAAACAACCAAACTCGTTGCATTTGAGTTGATTCCGACTCATAGTGACCCTGTAGGACGGAATAGAACTGCCCCATAGGGTTTCCAAGGAGGGGCTGGTGGATTCGAACTGCTGACCTTTTGGTTAGCAGCCGTAGCTCTTAACCACTGCGCCACCAGGGCTCCATAACTGCGGGCATAGAGGTTAGAATTTACAGGATATATTCTTGGGGGACATAATTCAGTCAGCAAAAAAGGGGAAGACCCTCAACGGGATGGAGTGACACAGTGGCTACAACAGTGGGTTCAAACATAGCAACTATTGTGAGGATGGCACAGGACCAGTTGGTGTTTCGTTCTGTTGTAAAAGATACAATTCAATCCATAACAGGTGGCTAGAGTGAGATTCAGAGGAGTAGCCCTGGAGATGAGCAGCAGAAGCCTGGGACACCCTCCAAAGCTATGGCCCTCAGACTTTTTTTTTTGTTTTGCATCTCCCCTAAGAATTTTGAAAATGATCACGTTTAAAAGATGACACTGGAATTATTTTCCTTGAATTTACATAATTGTTGTTTAACATAGCAATTGTTAGTTACACTTGCAAGGGATGTAATTTGTAGATTGTATAGCCAATACTGTCAATTTAAATAAAATTATTGCAAAATTGGTGCTCTGGTGGTGCAGTGATCAAAGTGCTCAGCTGTTACTTGAAAGGTCATTGATTTGAACCCATCAGCGGCTCTGCAGTGGGAAAGATGTGCCAGTCTGCTTCTGTAAAGATTTACAGCTTGGAAACCCTATGGGACCGTTCTACTCTGTCTTATAGTGTCGCTACGAGTCAGAATCCACTTGACAGCGATGGGTCTGGATTTTTTATTTTTTTTAAATTGCAGCACTCTTTTAAAATGTACCCAGTGGAATTTAAATACCTAAAAATTTGGTACACACCATCATCTATTTAATAATATAGTTGAACCTCGCTCTTTAATAGCTGGAAATTTAACGTTGTTTCTTTTTTTCTTCGAATTGTGTTTTTATTCCTAATACAGTGAAACCCGTGACAGCTGTAACTTGATGGGACCGCTTTATTTTTCCAGGTCTCACAACTTTTCCACCTTTGACAGCGTGCAGTCACACTTTTCTTTTGCTCGCTACTTAGTGGAAAATATTTGAGTTTTCCTTCTCTGAAAGGTTTCCACCTTATACAGGTTCTAGCTTTTGCAGGTTTTACTGTATATTTCTATACCTGCAAGTTGATTATTAATCACTTGATCATACTTCCCTGCAGCAAAAATATGTGTATAAATGAAAATAGATTTTAAAAAACATTTCTTGCGACCGTAAGGCTCTAAGAGGTGTTAAATGTTTATTTTTAGTTGAATTATCATTTTAGTTGTGGTTAGTATACAATTGATGAAAATCACCTAAGTGTTTTATAAATTTCGATAATTAAAGCACATAAAAGTAAAATTTTTATGATGAATTTATTACTTAGTGAGATGGATGGAATGCTTTTGTAAGTTAGTTCATGTATACAAAGAGGACTATTACTTATTTTTTAGTTTTTGTAAATCTAAGCCTTGAGAAACTTTACTCTCTTACAAAAGTAGATGGGAATGGAGGTTTGTTATAGAGGTGTCCCTCAGTTCTTTGAACTCACAGTTATCTATCATCAAACATTATTTTCAGTGATCAATCAGCTGATAAATTGATTAGGTTTTCCTTCAATTTGGTTGAAAGCAAAGAATTAGAAACCATGTGGCGTGCAAAAGAATGTATTAGCCAATCGTTTGAACCATTGTCATTCTCAGTGTTTGGTTACTTAACTCAAATGTTTCCAGTATTTACACACTGGGTTGTGCACCACAGAAAGCTTTGGTGTGTGTGAGCGATGCGCTTTCTTTTGTAAAACGAGAAAAGGGCCTTCATTACAGGCAGGGGAGTTGAGTGGTGGGGGTAGGGGAGAGAACTCGATACAGCCCTTATTAAGGTTCAGTCTCAGACAGATGGATTCTAAAGAGTATATCACATCAGTACAACTAGATGGTGCCTGGCTGCCACCACTGACTGCTCTGACAGGAATCACAACAGAGAGTCCCAGACAGAGCTGAAGAAAAATGTAGAACACAATTCTAAAGAAGTGGACATAAGGATGTGGGAATTCATTTTCTTAAAACTATCTTTGCTGCATTCTTTTGGAAAGTCTTTGTGTATCCCCAGGCTAGGTGCATCCCCAAACTGGACAAATTGGTGTATTTGTGTGTGATTCAAGGAACAGAAATACCTCCAAAAGGTGGAAATTAGAGGGAGATTGAGAGCATTTCAACAAAAAGAAAGTTCTCACGTTCATTCACTTGTTGAATACATACAGAGCACCTTCTGCGTGCAGAAAAGCCCCTCTGCCACAGAGCTAGCCGACCAGCGGAATTGTCCCGCAGTGTGCTGTTACTCCGTTACTAGAAGAAAAATCTGGATAACTGTCTCATGAGAATTCTGTGGAGTTGATTCCAGATATACACCCCCAAAACCAAACCCATTGCCATCGAGTCAGGATTCCAACTGATAGTGACCAGATATACAGGCGGCTTAATTAGGTCAAATCTCACAGCCTTTGTGACTCAAAGTTGAATGAATGACAGTGTTAGTCTTGAGAGCTGTTTGTGCTTCTAAGATATTCTCATGTCTCCAGTCTCAAAAGAGGGAAGAAATCATTCTTATTTATCAAGTCCCCACAATTTTAATTTTGCTGATTAAGCACAGGCTTGGTAGGCAGAGCAGAGAAACCAATGCTAGTTTTTTAAAAAACTAGATCTGAGTCTCTGCAGTCCTTAGTCAGGCAAATGACTTATGTCTAAGCAAGAGGCTATTAAGGAACAGGAATATGAGCTGGGTTGGACCTACTGGAACTGAAATGATTTTTGGCCTCCATTCCTTTGATAATTCTTCTACACGGCCTTGCACTGATTGACTTTCAAGATTTGCATGGGTACGTCTCTTTACCCCAGAAATTAAACTCCCTGAAAGCAGAGATACCCAGTTTATGACTCCTTTTTTAATGGTATCTCAGCCATGTGACTATCAAGGATAAGCTTCCTCTGGACCATAAGATCCAATGGCTGCCGTTTCATCCACTTATTCTTGCTGTACACCTGCCATGCTAGGCAATGTGCTGGTAAGCATAAAGAAAACAAAAATGAATCATATATGGACTCAACCTTTGAGGAGCTGAAATGGGTTGGTGTTTGTTATGGACTGAATTATGTCCTCCCAAAATATGTGTTGCAAATCCTAATCTCTATGCCTGTGGTTATAATCCCATTTGGGAAAGGGTTGTCTTTGTTACGTTAATGAGGCAGGATTAGTATAGGGTGTATCTTGAGTCAATCTCTTTTGAGATATAAAAGAGATTAAACAAGTGAGCAGAGAGAGACATGGGATAAGATAGATACCAAGGCACCTGAAGATCTCCAAGGAACCAGGAAGCAGAAGCTAAAGAGACAAGGATCTTCCTCCAGAGCCAACAGAGAGAGAAAGTCTTCCCCTCGAGCTAATGCTCTGAATTTGGACTTCTAGCCTCCTAGACTGTGAGAAAATAAATTTCTGTTTGTTAAAGCCACCCACTTGTGGTATTTCTGTTATAGCAGCACTAGATAGCTAAGATAGTGTTATAAGTCTTAACCCCAGGAAAACAAGGAAACCATGTGAAGGAGGCATTAATAAAGATTAAAGTTGAAATTAACAGAAATGATAAATAAAAGCAAAGTATAATTTTAATAAAAGACAATTAAAAGTACAAAAGTTAGTTCGTATAAAGGACTAATTAAACATAAAAATCCCTGACAAACCTGATTAAGGAAAAGGAAAAAGCAAAACTAATCACAGATATGAGAGATATAAAAAATTATAAGTAATATCATATGTAATTCTATAGCATTAAATTTGAAAATATATAAGACATAGATGATTTTCTAGAAAAACCATAAACCACCAAAATTAACCCAAGAAGGAGCAGAAAACAAAACAAATCAAAAGTCGCAGGAGAGGTGGGAAAAAGTACCTGCTTTGGAATCACTCTGCTCTTTCCAGAAAACTTCGTTATGTGAATCAAAACGTTTCTCATATCCTCTTGGTGTATGTGTGGCTTCATCATCAGTCTGACCACCCAAACCAAATTTTGTGTGGGGTCCAGCCTTCTCTGAATGTGTCCATACAATAACTTAAGACAGTTACAAACAACGGAGAGTAAGTGGACTTAAATGAGCGTAAGGCATTTATACTTCACTTGAATTAATAAGATGATGAGACTAGTAAACTGTAATAAGTTATGTATATATAACGTAACATCTAGAACAGCCACACACACAAAATCTATGCAAAGAGCTATAAAAGGGCAGCATGAAAGGACCCTTGTGGTGATGGAACTGCTCTGTACCTTGACTTATCAATGTTAACATCCTTGTCGTGATCTCGTACTAAAGTTTTGCAAGATGCTACCATTGGTGGAAACTTATTGAAGGGTACTCATGGAATCTCTCTGCATTATTTCTTACAACTGCAAGTGAATCTGCAGTTATCTCAAAATACCAAGTTTAAAAAAGTTAGCAAAACTTATCTGGCATCACATTTAATAGACTGACACAAACCCAGTTCAGTAGGGTTTATTAATGGAATGCACAAATCAATGAAGAAAAGATAAATTATTGAATTAATAACCCATTGCCATCAAGTCAATTCAAACTCATAGTGACCCTATAGGACACAGTAGAACTGCCCTGTAGGGTTTCCAGGGCTGTAATCTTTACAGAAGCAGACTGCCACATCTTTCTCCCGTGGAGGGGCTGATGGGTTAGAACTGCCGACATTTCAGTTAGCAGCTGACTGCTTAACCACTGTGCCACCGGGGCTCCCTTTAAAATTAATTATTGAATTAATAGACACTAAAAATGTCTTTGATGAAATTCTTCAGCAGTTGGCTCACTTGTCCAAATCTTACCTAACCCACAGGGCTCATCGCAGTGCGACCTACATGAAACCTCCACGAAATAGCCACATAAATTTGATTGCATCAACATGTACTGTGTGCCGTCTAGGTACCAAACACATCTTGGTGTTGTGGATACAAAGATAAATACTATACAGTGTCTTCCCTTAAGGAGTTCAAGGCCATAAGGCTGCTTTGTGAACACATGGTTGAAAATATTACAGTAGGCTACAAAAAAACATGTCCAAAGTTAGTTGGGGAAAAGGAGGGAATTATACAAGGGGAAGTTTCACTGAATAAGGAAACATGTAAATTAAGTATTAAAAAGTGAGTGTGAGTTCCATAGTTGAATGACCGAGAGATTCTAGGCAAAGAAAGAGCACAGGAGAAGGCCCAGTGGTATGGGACAGTCTAGTGAGCTGAGCCCACCATAAGCCATCCGAGATGGCCGAGGAAACAGGGTATGCAAAATGGGCAGGAGCTGGCTCTCATTCCTGTCTTCAGGCTGTGGGAAGCCATAGCAGAATTTGAGGCAAGAGCGCAACTTCACTATTTTGTATTATAGTAAGCGCCCTCTCTCCTGCTGTAGGTGGTGGAGAGGGGTGGGCAAGATCGGATGCTAAAGCCTAGTGGGAAGTCCTCTGTGAGAGTCGGGAAGGGATTATGAGGACAGAGCTGAGACAGGATCAGGGACAGATGAAGCAGACAAATGTTAGCACACCTCAACAGAGACACATTCTATGGGATGTGGTGGTTAAGTGGCTGAGGTGAGTAAAGAATCCAGGATGATGCCCCATGTTTCTTCCTTTGGGGTGGGTGGGTAGATGAAGTCACCAGTAACCAGAACTGGGAACACAGAGAAGAAGCAGGTTTGGGGAAGGGAACATAGTAGACCATTTTGTAAGTTCCTTTGGTACCTCCAGGTGAAGAAGTTTACCAGGCAGTTAAATGTTTGCGTCTGGCATTTGGAGAGCGATCTGGACTAGCATCCGTATCTGGGAGTTGTCCGTGTGCAGGTAGAGACTGGGGGCTGTGAGTACAGGCACTTGAGGTCAGGATAGGGTGTGAGGAAAGCCTGCACACTGAGCAGATCTCAGGGCAGGGCCTGGGCAGCCAGCTCCCTGCTTGCTTATGCTGGTCTTTCTCCTTCCCTGTCTATGTCCTACGCACGGCTTCCACCCCGGTGTCGACCACGCCCTGTAATCCTAGAGGTTTACTTTGGCTGTTTGTTTGAGGCAACCATGGTCGTCAATGGTCATGATGCCAGCACTACAGTGTCTGTGATCTGTGAGAGCTATTCACCCTAAATACTGCCCTGATCTCCCATACAGTTAATGAGGTCTGTAACTAGAACCTTTATGTTACACACATGGGAAAATGATCACGTTTATGGGCTACTCACAGACTATAGTCTCTAATACTAGAGCTGGCAAAGCGTAAGTCCTCAAAAGACTTATGGAAAGGATAAATGAACTGGAAGCTAGAGAGAATGTTTCCTTGACCCGTAGGAATTTTGTGCAAATTAACTTCAACTCGGTGCTTCTGCTTCCTCATCTGTAATGGCACAAAAAATACCTTCCTCAGAGGGTTACTCTGAGGGGTAAATGAATATATATGTGAGCACACACACAGCACTTAGAACAGGGTCTGACACATGCAAGCACTCAATAAATGTTAGCTATTTATATATTGAATTGTACTGGATAGAACATAGCTATTCAATTACATTTACAGAAGAGAGATTGTGGGCTCCTTTGCGGCCTAATCAGGATATTTCTACTGAGTTAGTCCTGGACCTCCTTCCATCTGGCCTTCATTTACGTTTGGGAAGTCTAAAGCAGTATAAACTCTTCATCCTCTCTGTTTTCTTCGGTGGAAAGTTCCTTGGGCTAGGAAAAGGAAATACTAGTAAGTTATCCAATTCCACTTATAAAATGGTAGCAAAACTACTCGCTTTCCTTTACTCACAGTGTTAATATGAGGGTGTAGTAAGTATAGTGTGCCACCCAGATCCCTTCAGGATTGAGGCATTCTATGTTGGCAGCTGACACTTCTCAACTAAATCTGTCTCTGGGAATTGTCGTCTGCCTTGCCCAATGTTACTTGCTCTGTGTGGGCAGCCTATATCCAATGACTGGTTGATTATGAGAGGGGAGTGGTTAAGAACTTGGCTGCTAACCAAAAGGTTGGTTGTTTAAATCCACCAGCTGCTTCTTGGAGGGCCTCTGGAGCAGTTCTACTCTGTCCTATAGGGTTACTATGAGTCGGAATCGACTTGAAGGCAATGGGTCTGATTTTTTTTTTTTTAATAAAGGTCCAGAACCCTGACTTCAAGTTGGAAAAACACTGAAGGGCCATGCTAGCTGCAAGGATTCCCATGGAATTAGTTGAGATATCTGTTGCAATCAGCTTACTGTTCAACTTCGTCTTCTGCCCAATCTTGCTTTCCTCACCCATTATAGATATAATTTCCAGGAATAATCCCCAGTTAACTTTCTGTGTGCAAATATTAGAGTTTTAAAGACTATATTTTGGTGATCTCAAGTATGATATTTGGTACTTGCTGTGCAACGAATTACTTAATATGGCCCTTCTAGCCATAGTCTTTGTGACTCACACAGAACGAATGAGTGGGACTATGCAAATAAGGTATATGGAACCTGTGATGTTTGGGGTTATGTGTCAACTTGGCTAGGTCATGATTCCCAATATTGTGATTGTCCTCCATTTTATGTGTTGTGGATCCTGACCCCTACATGTTGATGAGGCAGGATTGGTGTAAGATGTGCCTTGGGTCACAGCCTTGTAGGAGGGTGTGACTGAACCCCCACCTTTTCTAAAGTTACACCCTTTCCTGGGATGTGGCCTGCATCTAAGATATATGTGTGTGTACTGGTGAGGCTCTCTCTCTCTGCATCTGGATCCTGAATCAGGTTAGTGATCAATTGACCTCCCCAGAGGCCTGGTGTCTGACCTGCTGATTCTGGGATTCGTTGGCCTCCACAGCCCGTTGGGCCAGCAGCCTATCATTAGACCTGATTTGCCAGCTTCCACAGCCTTGGAGCCAGCAGCCCGTGGTCTGAACTGCTGGTTTTGGTTCATCAGCTCCTGCAGCCATGTGGGTTCGGAGAAGCCTCCACCTGACGCACAAATTTGGAACTTGCCAGCCTCCACAACCACATAAGCCATTTCGTTTATATGGTTTGTGAGTTCTGTTTGATGTTGCAGAGAATTAGGGAATCCAAAGATGGGAAGGAGAGGATTGAAGGGAAAGAGAGTAGTTGATGTTAGAGATGATGGAGTGGTACAGCAGCTTTGGAAAATTTGGACGTTAGGGACGTCTTTAACATCTGTCTTGTAGGAACCAGCTTTATGCTTATAAAAGAAATGATTCGTTTGGTACTGGAAGCGTCTTAGGAAGCACACTCTAAAATTGGACTTTGACGATGGATCATCCGTTGACAATGGATGGTCCACTTATTATCAAGGTTAGACAGTGAAGCACTAAGGAACACCCTAGTGGATATTCTCTGTGCGTCAAATGTATTTTTCGCTGTCCTCACTGAGCTTCTCAATGAGGGTGGGGACCCTCTTATCAACATATTTGTTATTGCTTTGGTAAATACAATGTCCTCAGTTAATGACCTTATTTTCTACTTCCATATGAAAAGAGCACAATTCTACTCGGCAATACATGAGATTTTCATGAGATGGAATCGACTTGACAGCAACTGGTTTGACTGGTTTTGGTAGGTGTATGCTTAACTTTTTAAGAAACTTCCAAATTGTTTTACAAAGTGGTTGTGCTATTTTACATTCCTCCTAGCAATGTATGAGAATTTCAGATGTTCCATCTTGTGATGATTAAGATTGTGTGTCAACCTGGCTGGGCCATGATTCTCAGTGTTTATATGTGATCACTCCCATGATGGGATCTGCCAATCAGTTGAAAGGGAGTTTCCTTAGGAGTGTGGCCTGCATCCAAATATAAGCAGACCTTCTGGCCTTTTGCTCTGCTCTGGATCCTGCAGCTGCTTCCTGTTCATCTGACCTACAGTTCTTGGGACTTGAGCTATCAGCTTATCTGCTGATCTTGGGGTTCCTCCATCTTCACAGACTGTAAGCAGAGCCCTACTCTCCAACCTGTCAGTCTTGGGTTTGCAGCCCTGCAGCTACGTGAATCAGGAGAAGTCTTATGGTCTTGCCTGCCAATCTTGGGATTCATTGATCTTCACAGCCTGCGAGCAACAGCCTTGCTCTCCAACCTTCCAATCTTGGGTTTGCCAGCCCCTTCAGCTATGTGAATCAGGGGAAGCCTCTATCTTGATCCATGGACTTGGGATGTTCCAGCCTCTACAACCATGTGAGTCGTTTCCTTGATATAAATCTCTCTCTATATATATTTATATGCTTTACTGGTTTTGCTTCTCCAGAGAACCCAATCTAAGACACACATCCTTGCCAAAACTTGTGTTGTCAGTCTTTTATATTTTAGCCATTTTTAACTGCTCTGTAGTAATATCTCATTGTGGCTTTAATTCGCATTTCCCTGATGACTAAAAATATTGAGCATCATTTCATATGCTTATTCACCATTTGTATATCTTCTTTTGTGAAGTGTCTCTTCAAATATGTTGCCCACTATTATTATTTTTTGTCTTCTTCTTATTGAGATGGAAGTGTTCTTTGTATATTACAGATTCAAGTTGTTTGTTTATTACAGATACAAGTTGTTTGTCAGATATATGATTTGAGAATATTTTCTCCAAGCATGTAGCTTATCTTTTCATTTTCTTAATGGGATCTTTTGAAGAGAAGATGGTTTTAGTTTTGATGAAGTACAATCTATCATTTTGCCTTTGTGTTCTAAGATAACTTTGCCTATTCCTAGGTCACGAAGATTTTTTCCCCATTCTTTCTTAACCCCCCATAGTCATGTTTTTCCCCTACCACGCTACTGTAATTTCTCTTATCAAGTCCACCAGCAACAATAATCGAGTCTCAGTTCTCTTCTTACTTGATCTGTCACCAGCATCTGGCACATTCTCCTTGACATATTTTCTTCTTCCAGCTTTCAAGACACTACATTCCCGTGGATTTCCTCCTACCTCCCTGCTGCTACTCCTCAGTATCTGTTACTAGTTTTTTCTTTTCTTCTTGGTTTCTTAACATTAGAGTGCTCCAAGGTTCAGGCCTTAGCTCTCGTACTTATCTACACTCACTGCCTTGATAATCTCATCGGGCCCCTGGTAGATCTCAAATTTATATCTTTGGCCCAGACTTCTCTTCTAAACTCCAGATTGTACATCTATTTTTTATCCCACATCTCTAAAACTGTACTTTGAATCTTCCCTTGCTTTAACTTGCTCGACTCATAGTTTTTCCCATCTCAGTTAATAGAAACTCCATCTTTCCTATGGTCAGGCCACAAACCTAGGAGTCACCCTTGACTCTCTTCTTTCTTGCGTACTCTTATCCATTCAATCAGCAAATCCTGTGGGCTCTGTCTTCAAAACATACCCAGAATTTATCCACTTCTAACCATTTCCACTGGTTCAACCTCTATCATCTCTTCCTGGGCTCACTAGCCAAACCAAAGCAAACCTGTTGCTGTCAAGTCAATTCTGAATCATAACAATCCTAGAGGACAGAGTAGAACTTCCCCATAGGGTTTCCAAGGCTGTAATCTTTACAGAAGCAAACTGTCACATGTTTCTCCCCTGGGACGTCTGGTGGCTCCAAACTGCTCACCTTTCAGTTAGCAGCTGAGTACTTTAACCACTGTGCAACCAGGGCTCCTTCACAGTTGGGTCAGAAGTGAGACTCATTGCAATGGCTCCGGTCATAGAAGCATGAGACTTTGTAAGAGAAAGAATGAAGGGGCGTGGGAAGTGTAACTTTTGATTCTTAGATGGTTGCTTTGGTTGTTGTTACCTGTGATGGCTGAAAGGAAACTAAGAGATGTTGTACTGCAGCTGAGGGAAGAAAAGCAGCATCTGGAGAGGCTTGGGGCAAAATCCAGGCCAGTTAAACAAGATGATTGATAGGGGGCCAGAGTCTTCTGGTTCCACCCAGCCAGAGGCCCAAGGCCATACCTATCTAGTCAAGGTGTGGAGAAGAGAAGATGGAACTGGAATGTTTTAAAAAGGGTCGTGTGTTTATTTGAATGTACTCTGGGTATGGAATGTTTCTCTTACCCAGTGTTGTAAAACAGACCTAAATGTATGATGGAAATGAATATTGGATATTATAGATAATAGAGAATGTGTAACTCTCCCTTCAACAAATACTTGATTGGATATGCTAAAAGGGGAACTAGGATTTTCCCAAAAGAAACACAGGCTGTTGGTTTGAATGCAGTAGCCCTGTGTATAGACTATTGGGGGCTAAGGTCAAAAACCTAAGTCCCACCTAGAATCTTCAGAGTCAGGAAATTTGCATTTGAAAAGACCTGCAGACCCATTCAGAAATTCTGGGAGAGCAGGAGATTTGCATCTGAAGGAAGGACCTGCAAAAAAAAAATGACTGTTATGTTTTTTAAATTTCAACCAAGTGGTTTACTGTTAGATGCATCGAGGCAGGGAAAGTTCGTTCTCATCAGAAGAACCCCTTTCAGGACTGGAAGTTAAAGGAGCCAGTGAGTAGACAGCTTGGTATGCTCACTTGAGGTGACCACCTGGGGCCACAAGATGAATGGAAGTGGGGGAGGTGAAGCAATGAAGAGATGGGCTGAGTTTGGACATGTCCTATTGGCACCCATTGACCTAACCCACAGGGGCTATGGATGAGAGATAAGGAGCTGGCTAGTCTGGAGTGCAGGGAGTTGTGTGGACTCCTGAGCCTATGGGTGGTGCCTGTTGACATAGCCCATAGAGGGTAGGGAGGAGAGAGAGAGAGAGAGAGAGAGAGAAGGGGTTGGCTTGTCTGAGGTGCGGGGAGGTGTGTGGACTCCTGAGCTTATGGCTGTACCCACTGACCTAGCTTGGATGGTTAGGGATGAGCTGACCAAAACCCAATCGAATGAAGAGAAAGATATTTGACACCATGAGCTAGTGTAGATTGCTGCAATTTGATGCCTTGCTCTGGACTGGACTTTACTTATGGGTGCAGATGCTTAGAACAGAAAATTCTTCATATCAAGGAACATACTTGTCTCCTCAGAGTACTGGTTTGATAGGGATGGGCAATTTAAACATTGGCTATCTAAAATGGGAGGCGATAAAAGCATGAAGTGGTTGGCTGACACACTTTCATGGGTGTGCTTACACAAAGTGAGGGTGACAAGGGAGAATCCCCACTGAATAGTTTTCTCTTTTCCTGATGGGTCTAGGGAAGAGAGGGTGGGAGAAGATGCTGATAGGATTGTATGATTCAGTTGTGAGTGTTGATTATTAACAAGATTAACTGTGATTGTGAAAACTGTAATTATAGAAGCTGTAACTATGAAAGAGTAGACTAAAGGGGAGGTTGCTGGACTGGAGTACACTGGCCAAACCTAAAATCTCTTAAAGGTTTTGCTATGGTGGTACCTCATGAGGCTCAGAGAAAGGGAATAATCTTCTCTCAGTTAAATTTTATCAGAGGCCTAAAAGAGTAAAAATGAGATGACTTTTGGAGAACCTGACCAGATGAGATGAATACTTGCAGCATAACTGAATGGCTGGTACCTGAGTAATGTGACCCTGAGGACTCTTTGCCTTACTGAAGGACTAATTGTTAATGACAGTTTTGGACTGGTAAGATGATTGGGAGAGGAGAGTTATCCTCTAAGTATGAAAGAACTATGGCTAGAAAAGCCAGGGGGGTGGTCTGTCATGTGATGGATCGCTTTTCTATGGCTTTTCTCACCATTGTCTTGTAACTGTCACCAAATGACTGGATGGGGCTATGCAAATGAGGTGTTTGTGGCCCACCAAAGGGATTAGATAGCTTGCTAATAATGCAAATAAGGTGCATGGCACCCTTGTGGGGGAGGGACCATGCAAATAAGGTGTATGGAACCCCAGTGAGGGGATTGGTTAGTTTTGCCAACCACTAGGCTTAAAATGAGCCATCCCAGAGGTGCAAAGGGGGGGAACCTCACTACTGCCAAGAAAGAAGAGACAGGAGCAGAGTCCATCCTTTGAAATCAGGGTCCCTGCGGTAAGAACCTCCTAGATCCAGAAGATAGAAAGCTGTAACACCGGAGAGAGGGAAAGACAGTAAGATGCAGCAGCAGAAAAATGGCAGCAGCAGAGGCAGCAGAACAAGAAGACCAGCAGGAGATGGCGTGGTGGGCTTCCTGGCCCATGGATCAAGAAAGTTGAGTGCCTTTGGGGAGTAGGCTTGCTGGCAGAGTAGGGTGCCTTCAGGCAGTTGTTGGCAGAGCTGGCTTGCCGACCCACAGAGCTAAAGACCCAAGTGCCTTCAGGCCAAGGCTTACTGAGTGGGGTGGCTCTGAGCAGTTATTGGTGGAGCGAAAGAGCTTTGTAACACTTGCCTGAACAGGGCGGAGGCTGGGCTGAGGGACTGAGGGCCACAGAGAGGCCTTTCTGTGGGCATGGCTGAGAAGAGGCTGTCCTGACTGAAGAACTGTATCCTGAATTGTAACCTATTACTTCCCTAATAAACCCCATAACTGTAAGTACGGTTTCTGAGTTCTGTGTGGCCATTGCAATGAACTATTAAACCCAGTACAGAAGTAGAGTGTGCTGTGGGAGGGACGGCTGATATCATAGTTGGTAAAAAGGTTGGAGGGTGGAGGTATGTCTGACTGCCCTCTCATAGCAATAAGCCTTAGGCTGTTGATGATGATAGTGATTCTCCCACTCGTGAAGTTAGAGAAGGTTAGACGCCTCCACCACACATTTTTAGAGTGGCCCAGTCCTGCATCATCCTCACAGTCACTGGCATCTTCCAGTCCATTGTTGCAGCCCTTGTGCCAATCCATCTCCCCGAGGGTCTCCCTTGCCCTCCCTGGCCCTCTACTTCACCAGACGCGATGTCCTCCTCTAGCGATTGATCCATCCTGATGACATGTCCAAAGCAAGAAATTCAGACAATGTTCTATTGTGACCTATAAGGTCTTCATTGGTTAATTTTTGAAAGTATATCACAGGCCTTCTTCTGAGTCTGTCTTAGTTTGACAAAACCTATCTGTCATGCATGGGTGACCCTGCTGGTATTTGAAAAGTGGTGGCATAGCTTCCATCATCACAGCAACACACAAGCCACCACAGTACAACACGGCTGGTGGCACAGAGAACATGCTTATTAAATATTTGCTGAAAGAATGAATAAATCCGTGAAATAAATAACAAATGAATGTAAAACACATTTATTCATGTAAGTGTAACCTTGCACCTAGTATTAATCTGGAGGCTAGTCTTACATGTTCTTTTATCACCAAGCTCCAAACCCAACTAAAGGGGCAAAGTAGATATTGATGGAAGTTTTGGGAAGAGATGGAGGAGGAAGAGATGACAACTAACATTAAACTATATGATTTAGGAAATAATATTGGAGTTATTATTCCCTCTCCTGGAGCATGGAGAATGTGACCCAGCTGGAGCGGGGCTCACAAGGACTCACAAGGACACATCAATTGGGGCCTGAGGTATAAACACAATAGCTAAGATAATCTTGGAAAATATCTTTTAGGGAAACTTTCACATAAAGCCGATCAAACACAACACAAAAGACTTTCCACTCTTATCTTTTTCTATTAGCATTTAGTGAATAGAAATTTGTTGGACCAATGAAGACCCTCCTGACTATCGTTATTGAAACCTGTACCAATGATTGTTAAGAAAGAGGATTCAAAATGTAGGATCACAGTTTCTAGCCAATCTGTGAAAAGATGAAGCGTTCAATGGTTTTGCCCATTTGTAATGTTAATATATGCTGATGACTCTGTAATGGTTCTTTGGACTCTGGCAGACATGGCTGTGGCAGCGTGCTTGTCCGTTTTCCCATTCTTGCCTGTTCTGTAATAGTCTTTGGATTCGGGCAGACATGGCTCAGGCAGCATGCTTGCCCATTTCCCACTTCTGCTCTTTTGAATATATGCCGAATAAAACTTGCTTTTTGCTTCACTAAACTTTATGATGTTTTTACCCTACAACATGTATCATTTCCTAACCATCCCCTTTAAACAGTTCAACTCTTTTCCTAATTTCTTCTCCCTGTGGCCACTGACTCCTTTTTGCCAAACCTCTCTCCTCCTTTTTGCTGGCTCTCAGGTGTCCTCCCTCACACCACCCTTCATCTTGCATACCCCACTCAGCAAAACAAAAGACTGAAAAACCCTGGCAAAATAACTAGCTTCCTCTTGTTCCTTGACCATATCAGTGATAGAAAAAGGGGGTGAGGGGAGGAGGAGGATTCAAATAATCTGGTATTTTAAGAGGAGCTGGCTTCAGTTCTCAAGTCCTCTCCACCTTTATGGACCAGGCACTTATTCTGAATGTTCACCTCATAACGTTCTTCATCTAAGTCCCCAGATCCTAAAAAGGTGTGCAATTCTTTCTTGCTTTTGAAAGTACAGGAGAGAATTACAGAATTCTCTACTGATGCCTTGTTTTTGGAAACAACAACAAAAAAACCCAGGGTATTCCAGGAGGTGAGAAATTGGAGGCTGAGAAAAGACTTAGAACTGTAGCTGGAAAACTGCATTTGCAAAGGTGGAGTCTCCCCAAAGGGGAAACTGGAGCCCTGGACCTGCCTTTTCTTGCTCTTCCCCCAGTTTCTCATTTCTTTGTCCTCATTATGCTGCTCAGAGCGGGGGCTGCGCTCTCAGTCAGGAAATGACTTGGTGACTTTAGCCAGGAACTCATAGAGGGGGAGGTCAGATGGTCACAGGGAGAGTAGACAAGGACTGGGCAGGAAGACTGGAAGGTGAGTGTGAGAGATCTTACGTGAAAGGGAGGAAGGCAACCGAGCACTGGCCAGGAAGTGGCAGAGTCAGATGGGGGTGTGTGTGGTAATTTCTAAGTGAGCAGAGAGACCTCATGTAGTGACTGTATTCATCTCCTCTGAGACGGTGGGTGAACTGGGCCACCAAACTTCCTCAGTCACCTCAATATCTCCTCTAACTTACAACATGTAGGAAATGGTGGAATGAAGGTTTCATTCCCAGGAGCCACTATATTTAGTCATAGCTTTTTTTTTTAAAAACATAAAAGTAATATGTGCTCATTGTGACTATATTATGGAAGTGCCTAAAGTAAAAAGTACCATATTTTTACACAAATAACATGCACATTCTATGTTTGTTTGCCAACTGTGCCCTCCCCCAGCGACATATGTTTGTAAGTGTGCTATGCTAATTATTTTTTTATAGCAACATGTAAAAAAAAAAAACAAAAAACCACAAAACCTAGCATAGTAGCACTTACAAACGTACCTCATGGGGGAGGGTGTGGCTGGCAAACAAATGTAGAAGGTGCACGTTCGTTATTTGCTTAAAAAAATGGCGAAGGGCTTCCCAACATATATCATACCTACGGCTTTTTAAAAAACAAACATGAGGATAAATTATGCATACATCTGAAACCATCCTTTTTTCATTCCATATATATCACTGGCACACACCTATGTTAGTGCATGTAAATGTAGCTCTCCCTCATTGTTTAGTACCCACTGTATAGACTTATTATAATGTATTATGGTGATTTTATAATGTATTATGGTGATTTGTTTTTCACAGACATTTAGATTCTTTTTTTCTATTTCTAATAATGCAGCAATGAACATTCTTATATACATCTTTTTGCATTTATGTGAGTGGTTCTGTAGTAAAAATTCCTAGAAGAGAATTTTCTGGGTTGAATGGTATGTGTTTTTAAAATATTAGTAGGTATTAACTAATTATTCTTCAAAATGTTGCTCATATTCACACCCTAACCAACATTGTAACCGTCCCATACTTTCCTGTTAATAAATCTATGACCATTTGTATTTCTTATTCTATAAACCAGCACTGTTGATAGAAATATAATGCAAGCCATATATATAATTTTAAATTTTATAGTAATCACACTAAAAATAGTAAAAGGAAACAGGTGAAATTAATTTTAGCAATGCATATTAGTCACCCAATGTCTCAACATAGAATCAATATAGAAATGATTGATATATTTTATATTTTTTGCACTAAATTTTTGAATCCAGTGTATATTTTACAATTAGAGCAGATCTCAATTTAAATCAGTTACCTGTGGCTAGAGCCACCACACTAAACAGCAAAGCACTAAGTTGTGCTTAAGTCCTTTGTCCATTTTTCTATTTACTGGTTTTCTTTTGCTTATTGATTTGTAAGAACTTACTGCACATTTTAACCCTTTGCTTGTCATATGTATGTCACTTTTCCCCGTCAATTTGACTTTGACTTTGACTTTGTTTACTTTTTGGGCAGTATTGGTAGATTGATTGGCAGATGATTTTAATTCTTATGTAGACAAATTTATCCTCTGCTTTTAGCTTCTGGTTTTGCTTTTACACCCTAAGACAATTAAAACTACTTTTATGGTTTCAGTTTTTCTTTAAACTGCTTGATTCTCCTTATATTATTTTGTTTTAAAGAGTGAGGTCAGAATCCACTTTATTTGAAAACACTAGCCTTTTGTCCTAATACCACTTACTGAATAGTTCATTCCCCTCATAGTTTTCAAGTAGCACTTCTGTCATGTATTAAATTCCTGTATGTGTTTGGACCTATTTGGTTTCCAATTTTTAATTACTATAGCTTTAGAATTAGTTTTATTAGTCGAAATGTATGAAAATGCCAATATTCAAGCATTTTTGATGTTAAAAATATCCCCTAAAGTCTTAAAACCAAACAATAGCTTAGCTTAACTAGTAAAAAAAGTCCGTCTTGAGCATTATCTCTTTTAAGAACTATCTATATGGGATCAAACTGACAACAGCAACTTGAAAGATTAGATAGGAGCCTTAGGAGGCAGTGAGTTTATCTTAATGGGGGAGGAACAACTCAGAAAAGGAGAGTGAGAATGGTTGCACAATTCAAAGAATGTAATCAATGTCACTAAATTGTGTCAGCAGAAACTGTTGAATTGGTGTATGTTTTGCTGTGTATATTCTCAACAACAATAACAAAAATAAATAAAATTTAGAAAAAAAAGGGGCAATTTTATACAGTGCAACCTAATATCCGATAGGGCCAGTCTGCACGTCCCCTTTTTTCTATTTTATCACTATTCTTCTTCTTCTTTTGTTTAAAAATAATTTCTCTGGTATTTTCACATTTTTTTCTCTGGTAAACTTTAGTGCCTTTTTGCCAGATTCCCCTTCAAAATATTTTTGTTATTTTTATTGGGATCATATTGAATATATAAATCACTTTAGGGAGAATTTATATCTTTATAACATTAAGTTTTCCTATACAAAAGGCATATTTTTCATTTATTCAAGTTATATTTTCTGTTAATCATTAGAGTTTTAAGGCTTTATACATAGAAGTTTTGCATATTTGTGCTAATTTATTTTTAGTTTTTTTTTCCTTCTTTTTTTGGTAAATATTATTGTTGCTATTTTAAACGGATCTTTTCTCCTACTGTATTTTATTTATTTTTTTAAGCTAAGTTTACATATTTATCAAAGCTATGTATACATATATATATATAGTTTAAATAGTGAGATAGTTTAAAGGTTTTGTTACAAAACACAGCAGCCCCCTGCCCTTTGCCTGTTTCCTGGAGTTAAGTGCTTTCAACTCTTAGCTGATTGTTTTGTATTTACCTCTATATTTGTACAAAGCACACTGTATCACTAGTTTCTGACTTTTCAGTGTTGGCTATTATCCATTGATTTCTTAATGCGGAGGCTGAGATTTAGTCCTCTTTCCTCATCTCCCCCATCCCCCACTCATGAATGCTTACTTCCCTTCACATCTCCTCCCAACTTAGTTACAGCATAATACAGATTGTCCCCAACTTACGACGGACTTCTTTCGACGACTCCATCATAAGTTGATTCTGATGTAAGTTGAATACTTCTTTTTTTCTTTTTAGTTTTCATCATTATTGCCTTTTATTACCATTATCTTTATAAATCTGATCTTTGAATATCTGTGAGTGAACATCTGAGTTTGTTTTACGTATTTTGGAGCGCTGTCATTGGGTGCGTAGATGTTTATTATGGTTATGTCTTCATGACAGATCGTCCCCTTAATCATTATATAGTGTCCCTCTTTGTCTTTTATGGTGGATTTTGTTTTAAAGTCTATTGTATCTGAGATTAGTATTGCCACTCCTGCTTTTTTTTGGTAGTTGTTTGCTTATATATATTTTGCATCCTTTGATTTTTAATAAATTTAGGTCTTTGTTTCTAAGGTGTGTCTCTTGTAGACAGTATATTGATGGATCATGTTTTTTTATCCATTCTGTCACCCTCTGTGTATGGGTACACTTAGGCCATTTACATTCAGTGTAATTATTGATAGGTGTGAGTTCAATGCTGTCATTTTGTAGTGCTTTTTTTAGTGGTGCTGCCATTTTCTTTGTTCCTCTTACTCTCTCTGTGGTGAATTCCTTTAGTTTGTGGATTTTTTTAATTTCTTTTGTTTTTGTAGGTTTTGTTTTTAATGAGAGCTTTATGTTTTTCCTCTTTATTTTTACGAGTATGTTTGTTAACATTCTTTGTGGTTACCATGAAATTTACCCTCATCTTTCTAAGTTTGACGTAGTCTATTATTACTTGGTATCACCTTGCTTTCCTCTCCATTAGAAGATTCTATACCTACACTGTTTATTCCTTCTTTTATTGTTCTGATGTTGTTTTCATTTACAGATTAACTGCTCTGATTCCCTGTTGTATTTCTTTTGGTTTTGGATAGTCCTTGAGAGTTCATTTCCTAGATTGGTGTCTGGCTGGTACAATCTTCTGTCCTAGATTCAGCCTGTGAGCTGAAGTTGTTTGTTCTCAGATCGAAGGACTCCCTTTAATAATTCTTGTAAGTTTGGTTTGGTTTTTACATATTCCCTTAATTTCTGTTTATCTGGAAATGTCCTAATTTCACCACCATATCTGAATGAGAGTTTTGCAGGATATATTATTCTTGGCTGGCAATTGTTTTCTTTCAAGGTTTTATATATGTCATCCCCTTGCCTTCTTGCCTGCATGGTTTCTGCTGAATAATATGAGCTTAGTCTTATTGTTTCTCCTCTGTATGTGACTTCTTGTTTTTCACGAGCTGCTCTCAGGATTCTTTGTTTGTCTTTGGTTTTAGCGAGTGTGATTATGACATGCTTTGGTGATTTTCTTTTTGTGTCTATCCTATATAGGGTTCGTTGTGCTTCCTGGGTGCCAGCTTTTCATCTTTCATGATATTGGGGAAGTTTTCTGTCAGCAGTTCTTCAATGATCCTCTCTGTGTTTTCTGTTTTCTCCTCCTGTTCTGGAACTCCGATCACTTGCAAATTTTTGCTTTTGATTGTATCCCACATAATTCTCAGGGTCTCTTCATTTTTCTTCATTATTTTTTCTGAGTTTTCCTTAAACAGAGTTGTATCCAAGTGTTTGTCTTCAGTTCTGCTGATCCTGTCTTCCACTGTTTCAAATCTGTTCCTCAACCCTTCTATGACACTGTCCATTTCTCAGATCTTGTTGTTGATCTTTTGGATTTCTAATTATTGTTTTTGTATAATTTCTAATTGTGAATTTATTTTGGCATTTTGTTCCTGCATTATTTTCCTGAATTCTTCCTCTTTTTTGTCTGTATTTTCCATGAGTCTGTCTTTTCCATGAATTTGTATATTTTTTCCTCATTTTTGTCTGATTTTTGCTTCAATTCTTGGATAATTCTGAGTATTAGAGATTTTAATTTCCTATCAGGTAGTTCTAGTGCCTTTTCTTCTACTGGAAAGTCATCTGGTGTTTTATTTTGGATGCCTACTGTAACCATCCTGTCCTGTTTTTGTAAATGTTTTGATATTGTCTGCTGTCTTCAGGGCATTCAGTAGTTATTTTTCTCATTTATTGATTGTAGATTTGTTTGTTTCATCCTTTTTTTAAAATTTGGCTATGTCTGAGCAGGCGGGCTGTGTGTTCTTTGTTGTTTGCTGTTCTCTGGGCAAGCTACTTTTCACATCCTTCTCCAATTGGCAGGGTCAGTTGCTCAGAGATGGTACAGCAGGGCAGGTCTAGCTGAAGAGGAGTTGCTGGGATGGGTTGTTTGTGGCACTGACTACAGCCACAAGGGTGAGTTGGTAATCAGTACAGGGCAGGTTCCGGTAGGCCATGCCTTTGCTGCTTGGTGGTGTGATGTTAATCTCACTGTGCCGGTAGGCAGGATGGAGGTGGGAGTTTGTGATGTGTGAAGCTAAGATGGATATGGGAGAGAGGAGAGAGGAACAGGAGCAGAAAACATACAAACAAACAAAAAAGAGTGCTAGGGGAGCTTGCCGTTGGAGTGGAGAGGAGAGACTATGAAATGGAGAAAATAAAAAAGGAGAAGAAGAAAAAAAAGAAAAGAATGAATAAATAAAAATTAGAAATGAAAAAGGAAAGCAAAGCTCCCAGGGATCACACTGGTGTGGCTACGAGGTCTGGGGAAGTTGTTCCCAGGTGTTGAAGTACAGCCTGGCTAGAAGGCATAGAGGTGTCACTCAGCGCCAGGTATTCAAGGGACAGGAAGAGAAGGAAGGTATAGAGATACGAGAAACTGAGTAATGAAGAAAGACAAAAAGGGAAAAAGAGAGAAAACAAAACAAATTAAAAAAAAAGGAACAAGAACCCCCCCCCAAAAAAACAGAAAGAAAAAAAAAAAACTCACGAAAAAAGAAATGCTCTCAGGGGTCTGTCTGCACGTCTGCGGAAGCTGAGGGGGTAGGTCCCAATGTGCGCAGCACTGCCCGGCCAGAAGGGGCTCCCAACTAGAGGAAAGAAAAAGAAACCAACTCAACAATTCAAAACAAACAAAAGCCCTGGGATCCCACCAGCATGGCAGCATGGACTGGGAAGCAGATCCACACTCGAGCCGAGCTCCACAGCCCCTCAGGAAGAAGCAAAGATGGTGCATGGAGCCAGGAATTTGAGCAAAAGGAGGGAGAGGTGGTGAGAAGTAAGGAAGAAATCTAAAGAAGCAGAAAAAAGCAACACCAGCAGGCAACAAATGGTACTCAGGGAGTTGGCCACTGTGGGCGGGCGGAATCCAAGCAGCCAGTGCTTCCCGGCCAAGAGACTGTGGCCATGGGAAGCAGAGGAGGCCGAGTGGGGGTGAAGAAGGGTGAGGGGTGGGAAAGCTTATATTGCTGTTTACCAGTTGTTCTGTCTCCTGCTGGAAGCTCCGTGAAGCTGCTTTCTTGTACTCTCTGTTCCCTGGTTTCTGATAGGAGTCCAAGATGGCGGATCTGAGCTGTGTTAGCTGATAGGTGGCCTCTGCATGTATGTCTCCTCACTCTCTGTTCTCTGTCAGTTTCTTATTACATTTGGTGCTTGGCTGAGTTTTTCATCTCTTCATTTGATGTTTAGGGTTTCAGGATTGCTGTTTTCTCTGTTTGGCTTAGTTTTTCAGATCTTTGCTGTGGAGGGACGGCTTCGTGCTTTTGCCTAGAACACCATGTTGCCGGAAGTCTGTGAGTGAACATCTGAGAATGATAACATCAGCAAATTGCATGCTGCAATATTGTATGTAGTACGTGTTACTAACAATAAGATGTAAAGCAACAACAACAACAAAACCCTAGACAGTTGTAATTGCAGTTTGTTGTAACTGGAATATGTCATAAATTGGGGACTACCTGTATTTTGGATTAATATTCTGTGTCTACATTATTATGGAAGGAGCCCTGGTGACACAGTGGTTAAAGCACTAGACTGCTAACTGAAAGGTTGGTGGTTCTAACCCACCAGCCGCTCTGCTTGAGAAAGATGTGGCAAGCTTCTTTCTTAAAGATTATAGCCTTAGAAACACTATAGGGCAGTTCTACTCTGTCCTATAGGGTTGCTATGAGTCAGAATGCACTCCGTGGCAAAGAGTTTGGTTTTTTAAAAATATTATTATAGAAGACATTTGTGGTTCAGTGGTAGAATTGTCACCTTCCATGTGCGAGACCCAGGTTGAATTCCCAGCCAATGCACTTCAAGCACAGCCACCATCCATCTGTCAGTGGAGGTTTGCATGTTGCTATGATGCTGAATAGGTTTCAGCAGAGCTTCCAGACTAAGACAGACTAGGGAGAAAGGTCTGGTGATCTACTTCGGAAAGTTAGTCAGTGAAAACTCTGTGGATCATAACAATTTGATCCCACTGTGCATGAGATCACCATGAGTCAGGGGCCAACTCTATAGCAGTTAACAACAACAAAAATTATTATGAGTATGTAAACATTCACAACTGAGCCATAGAATAAATTAGGATTAATTTCTTTTTCTTGCACTATTTTTTCTCTCGTAGTTAATAACTTTTATTTTTTTGTTTACTTAGTTTTATGTATTGATCACTAATGCAAACTAGTTTTCTTCCTAAGAAGTATCTATCTCCTCTCAATATGCTCATACGAATGAGATATTTTACACACCACGTCTTCCCAAGGAAGTTGTTTCTGGAGTGTTCCTTCTGGCCTGCTCCAATCTAGAAAGGCTGCCTTCTCAACTGTGTAGTGTTGCTGTCCTGGGAAATCTGTCGCCTTCCTCTTACACTGGATCACTTGCATTCTGGATTCCTCCTTTTCCTCTCTTTTAGCTTCCTACCTCATTTCGGTAAAGCTCATCTTCTAGTAATTTCCTGTAAAGGTCACATGGGAGAAATATAGGGAAATATTTGGAGAGCTGGCAATGTAGCTATAGTGCTGAAGAGGGAGAGTGTGTGGGAGGCGTGAGGAGTGTGGGCTTGGCCTGAGTCAGAATACCGTGCCCACCACTTTCCAGCTGTGTGTACTTGGGCATTTTCCTTGACCTCACCATATCTCTCTTTTCTCATCTGTAAAATGGGAATAGTAATTTTAACCACCTCAGAGTTCTTGGCACATAAAAAGTACTACATAAGTATTGGTTATGATTCTAAACTTGACTGTATGCACATAGCTAAGAATGGGGCACAAACAAGCTTACTTACTAACTGTGGCTCATTACGGGGTGATCCGGACAGTCCATTTTCATGGGTTTTTCCTCTGGGGCCAGATTGCCCAGGTTGCCTCTCCTGGCCTCCTGTCGGGGGCATAAAGCCTGGCTGCCAGAGATTTGGGGCCCAAGAGGGAGAAGAAGCCTGGGCAGAGGGGAGCATCTGAATGTTCAGTACACACACTAAGTCTTCTTGTTTCCAGTGCGTTACCCTCACCTTAACCCTGTGTGCTGTCTCTTGGCCCAGACACCTTTGTTTTATCTTCGCTAGAGCATAAACACTTTAACCTCTGCTGGAGTCTGGGACGAGCAGCTGCATGGTCCCTTTTAGTGGGTGATGAGATCTGGGAGAGGGGTCTGATTTCCTCATAAACAGTCTTTCAATGTAACCTCCTGTTTTCAGTCCTATGATCAGCCCATTTCTGTCATCTACTCTAATGCTTTAATTCCTGAGCTTTGGAGGAATTTGATGCTGTAAACCAGGTAGCATATTGGCTATCTCACTGCTGCCTTAAAAGTCAAATTTCTCAGGTCTTGTAAATTCGTTACCACTTAACATCTGCCTCCAGCTTCCAAAATGCTATTGTTTTTTTCACCTCTGCCATTCTGTTGTTACAGGTTTATGACATTAAAACACACACACACACACACACACACACACACACACACACACCACTTTTCCTATTGCTGCATAGAGATTTCAAGAAGGAAGGTAGATAAATTCAGTTGTTCAATTATCTATCTTTATCTCGTATATATAGATATATATATATATATTTTTGGCTTTAACAAAGAGAAATTTATTCTCCCACAGTCTAGGAGGCTAGAAGTCCAAATTCAGGGTATCAGCTCCAGAGGAATGCTTTCTCTCTCTGCTGGCACTGGAGGAAGGTCCTTGTCATCAATCTTCCCCTGGACTAGGAGCTTCTCTTTGAGGGAACCCTGGGTCCAAAGGACGTGCTTTGCTCCCAGCTCTGCTTTCTAGATTGTATGAGGTCCCCAATTCTCTGCTCATTTCCCTTTTAGCTCTTGTAAGATAAAAGGTGATGCAGGCCACACTCCAGGGAAACTCCCTTTACATTGGATCAGAGATGTGACCTGAGTAAGGGTGTTACATCCCACCCTAATCCTCTTTAACATAATCTAATCTTGCCTCATTGAGCACAGGCAGAGATTAGGATCTACAACACATAGGAAAATTACATCAATCACAAAATGGAGGACAACCACACAACACTGGGAATCATGGCCTAGCCAAGTTGATATACATATTTTTGGGGGACACAATTCAATCCATGACAGCTACTAAAAGAATGCACAGAGGGATTTAAAGTCAGTATGAATGTCCTCACTGTTAAATGTTTATCTTTTTCCCTTTTGATACTCTTCAGGGGCAACACAAACTCCTGGAAGTTGTAGGATTCTTACCTTATGAGATGCATTCTAACATTTCCTCAATTCTAACAACTCCTCAAATCCTTAAATGCAAGGCACACTTTCTTTTTTTGTTTTGTTTTGTAAACTGCTTTTTATATGTCATATATAGTTTTCCACTCCAATCATCTCTTGATTCAAATAGCATTACTCAATCCACTTGTGTACTTATATGCATAAATACATTTTCTCTAGAGGGTTTTGTAAACACCAAACTATAAAGAAGGTGAGAGTTCCTTCTTCCTATGGAATTACCTCACAACAATTGCATTTGGTGTTGAGAGAGTTCTCGCATCCAGGGACCCAGGTGAGAATGTGTTTGTTGGTGTCATTCTCTAGACTCTGGCCCCTTCCCTCCCCTCATTTTCCTCCTCTGTCCTACAAAACTGTAAGTTTCAATTCCTCCTTCTTGACTTTCATCTACACTTGTTTCCAGCCATGAGTCTTGAATGCAGAGGTCTGCGATTTTCTTGGTTCATCTCTGATAAGCCCACTTCTGGGAAGCAGTCAAATGTCTACATTTGTTTCCACAGAGAGTCACTGCTGTTTAAACTTCATTTATAGGCATGCCATGTTTATCCATTAGAAGTGTTGTTTCCATTCATGAAATGTATGAACTGATGGTGCAATGGTTAGTTAACAACAATAACAAAAAAATGTAATCACTACATAGAACAGAGAGTTTTAAATTAAACTATGTAGTTAGGATTTGGAATGGGCCCAGTATTTTTCTAAAAAATGTGTGCGTGTGTGTGTGGGGGGTGTACTACTATAGTTCACAACAGCATAATAATTTATAAGAATTTTACTCTCCTTTTTTTTTGAGTTTCTGAATTTATTTATTTTTATTGTGCTTTAGATGAAGATTTACAGAGCAAACTAGTTTCTCATTAAACAATGCATGTATTGTTTTGTGACATTGGTTGCCAACCCCATGACCTGTCAACACTCTCCCCTTCTCGACCTTCGGCTCCCCATTACCAGCTTTCCTGTCCCCTCCTGCCTTCCTGTCCTTGCCCCTTGGCTGGTGTGCCCATTTAATCTCATTTTGTTTTATTGGCCTGTCTAAACTTTGGCTGAAGGGTGAAGCTCAGGAGTGACTCCAGTACTGAGTTAAAAGGGTGTCCAGGGGGCCATGCTCTTAGGGTTCTCCAGTCTCTGACAGACCAGTAAGTCTGGCCTTTTTTTTGTGAGTTAGAATTTTGTTCTACGTTTTTCTCCATCTCTGTCCTGGACCCTCTATTGTGATCCCTGTCAGAGCAGCCAGTGGTGATAGCCAGGCACCATCTAAGTGTGCTGGACTCAGTCTGGTGGAAGTTGTGGTAACTGTGATCCATTAGTCCTTTGGACTAATCTTGCCTTTGTGTCTTTGGTATTCTTCATTCTCCCTTAGGGGTGGAACCAGTAAAGCTATCTTAGATGGCCACTCATAAGCTTTTTTTTTTTTAATTTTTTTTTATTGTACTTTAGATGAAGGTTTTCAGAATAGTTTCTCATTAAACAGTCAGTACACATATTGTTTTATGACATTGTTTAAGAACCCCACAACACATCAACACTCTACCTTGAGGACTTTTTTTTGGTGAAAATATACATAGCCAAAGTTACACCATTTCAAAAGTTTCTCCATGTACAATTCAGTGACACTGATTACATTCTTCCA
>NW_004444244.1:743093-747283 GCF_000243295.1 Trichechus manatus latirostris
TGTAGGTTTTGTTTTTACTGAGACTTTATGTTTTTCTTCTTTATTTTGATGAGTAGGTTTGCTAACTTTCTTTGTGGTTACCTTGAAATTTATCCTTATCTTCCTAGATTTGTACGAGTGTATTATTACTTGGTATTGCTTGACTTCCTCTCCATTAGAAGATTCTACACCTACCCCGTTTATTCCCTCTTTTATTGTTCTGGTGCTGTTATCATTTACAGATTAACCTTTCTGGTTCTCTTTTGTAATTCTTTTGGTTTTGCATAGTCCTTAAGAGTTCATTTCCTAGGTTGGTATCTGGCTAGTACAATCCTGTGTCCTATATTCAGCCTGTGGTCTGATATTGTTTGTTCTCAGATTGAAGGATTTCCTTTAATAAGTCTTATAAGTTTGGTTTGGTTTTTAAATAGTCCCTTAATTTCTGTTTATCTGGAAATGACCTAATTTCACCATCATATTTTAACTAGAGTTTTGCAGGATATATTATTCTTGGCTGGCAATTTTTTTATTTCAAGGTGTTATATATGTGATCCCATTGCCTTCTTGCCTGCATGGTTCCTGTCGAATAATCCAAGGTTAGTCTTATTGTTTCTCCTCTGTATGTGACTTTTTTTCTCGAGCTGCTCTCAGGATTCTTTGTCTTTGGTTTTAGCGAGTGTGATTATGATATGCCTTGGTGATTTTCTTTTGGGGTTTATCCTATAGGGGGTTCGTTGAGCTTTTTGGATAGTCGACTTTTCGTCTTTCATAATATTGGGGAAGTTTTCTGTCGGCAATTCTTCAATGATCCTGTCTGTGTTTTCTGTTTTCTCCCCCTGTTCTGGAACTCCAATCACTCGCAGATTTTTGCTTTTGATTGTATCCCACATAATTCTTAGAGTCTCTTCATTTTTCTTTGTTCTTTTTTCTAAGTTTTTCTTAAACAGAGTTGTATCCTAGTGTTTGTCTTCAATTTCGCTGATCCTATCTTCCATCATTTCAAACCTGCTCCTCAGCCCTTCTATGACACTGTCCATTTCTGAAATCTTGCTTATCTGTTGGATTTCTAATTGTTGTTTTTGTATGATTTCTAGTTGTGAATTTATTTTAGCAGTTTGTTCCTGTATCATTTTCTTGAATTCTTCCTTTTTTTGTCCGTATTTTACATGAATTTGTCTGCCTTTTCCATGAATTTGTCTATTTTTTCCTCATTTTTGTCTGTTTTTTGCTTCAACTCTTGGTTAATTCTGAATATTAGAGATTTGAATTCCCTATCAGTTAGGTCTAATGCCTTTTCTTCTACTGGAAGGTCATCTGGTGTTTTATTTTGGATGCCTATTGGAACCATCCTGTCTTGTTTTTGTAAATGTTTTGATATTGTCTGCTGTCTTCGGGGTATTCAGTAGTTATTTTACTCATTTATTGATTGTATATTTGTTTGTTTCGTCCTGATTTTTTGTTTTACTTGGTTGTGTCTGAGCAGTTGGGCTGTGCGTTCTTTGTTGTTTGCTTGACTGTGGGCACGATACTTTTCAACTCCTTCTCCAATGGACAGGGTCAGTCACTCAGGTATGGTGCAGCAGGGCAGATCCAGCTGAAGGGGAGTTGCTGGGATAGGTTTTTTGTGGCACATACCAGGGCTGACAGTGCAGACTGGGAATCATTTCAGGGCAGGTTCCAGTAGGCCACGCCTGTGTTGCTTGAGAGTGTGATGTTCAGCACACGGTGCAGGTAGGCAGGAAGGAGGGGGTAGATTGTGATGTGCGGAGCTAAGATGGGTATGGGAAAGATGAGAGAGAGGAGAGAATAACAGGAGCCAAAGACATACACACAAACAAAAAAGAGTGCTAAGGGAGCTTGCTATTGGAGTGGAGAGATGAGAGACTGAGAAATGGGGAAAACCAAAAATGACAAAAAAAAAAAAAAAAAAGAAAAAGGCTAAAAGAAAAAAATGAATAAATCTAGAAACTGGAAGTGAAGAAAGACAAAAAGGGAATAAGAGAGAGCAGAAAACTAAACAAAGAAATGAAATAAACCAAAGCCAAACAAACAAACAAAAACCATAAAGAAAAAAAAGCAAGGAGAAAGAAATGCCCCCAGGGATGTCCCTGTGCGTCTGCACAGAGTAAGGGACTAGCTTCTAAGCCGTGCGGTAATGCCCAGCTAGAAGGAGCTCTCAAGCTGAGAAAAGAAAAAGAAAACAAACAAACAAATCAAAACAGAACAAATCAGAGCAAACAAACAAATGGAAAAGCCCTGCAGGTCCCACCAGAGTGGTGGTATGGGCTGAGAAGCAGCTTCACAGTTGAGTGGTGTTTCACAGGCTTTCAGGAAGAAGCAAAGATGGCACACAGAGCCCGGCATTTGAGAGAAAGGAGGGGGAGGTGGTGAGAGGTAAGGAAGAAATCTGAAGAAGTGGAAAAAAGTAATACCAGCAGCCAGCAAATGGCACTCAGGGAGCTGGCCAGTGTGGGTGGGTGGAATCCAAGTGGCACTGGGTGAAAGCTCGTGTTTTTTGGTTAATAGACTGTGGCTGCAGAAGGCAGAGGAGGCTGAGTAGGGGTGAAGAAGAGTACGGGGTGGGAAAGAGTATATTGTGGGTTACTGGTTGTTCTGTCTCCTGCTGGAAGCTCCGTGAAGCTGCTTTCTCGTACCTCCTGTTTGCTGATCTCCTATAGAAGTCCAAGATGGCAGATCGAGCTTCGGTAGCTGTTAGGGGACCTCTGCATGTATTTCTTCTAGCGCTCAGTTCTCGATCAGTTTCTTATTCCATTCAGTGCTTGGCTGAGTTCTTTATCTCTTCATTTGATGGTTAGGGTTTCAGGATTGACGTGTGACTCTGTTTGACTTAGTTTTTCTGATCTTTGCTGTGGAGGGATGGTGGGGTGCTATTGACTATAGTGCCATGTTGCCCGGAAGTCTCCCCTATATTTTTTAACTGGATATGCTTGATGTAGGTAAGACATTACATCTTCTAAATTACTTTTGGAAACAGCTTTCTCACCTAAGTCTCTATTTGTAATAGTTTTTCAATTGAATTAATTGGATTTCCTCGGTAACCCACTGCCAAAAAATAACGATAATTTTACCTCCATTATTTTTCTACAATAAATTTGTGTCTTTAATCCAAACAGAATTTATATTTGTGTATGATGTAGATTAAAGTTCATTTTTTTTGGGGAGGTGAGGGTGGGTTAATATAACCATAATATTAAGCCTCCAGTTTCCCTGAAATTGATGGTACCCAATCTTAGTTGGCTTTTCTTTTGGTTTCTGCTCTATTTAGTGCTGTTTTCCTTTTGCAATATCTTTAAAACAAACAAACAAACTTAAGAAAAGACCAGTCTGGTGGGATTTTTGTCAAAATTAGAGGATTCTTTTTTAAGATGTAATCCTGGAGTAAGACTGGAAGATTTCAAATTATTATCTATGCCTAGGTCAACTCACCTGTAAAATGTATTTAAATTCCCAGGTATACGTGGATGTATCTCTTTGTTGTTGTTCTATGAATTTTGCTTTATGTATTCTGAAGCTCTGTTACTAGGTGCACAGACGTTTAGGATTGTCATGACCTCTGAATTAATTGACTCCCTTTATAATTTTGGAAACCTTGTTGCTGTTGAGTCAGTTCTGAGTCTTGTCAATCCCATGTGTTACAGAGTAGAATTGTGCTCCATAGGGTTTATTTATTTATTTTGCTGTAATTTTTATGCAAGCAGATTTCCAGGCCTTTATTCTGAGGTGCCACTAGGTGTGTTTAAACCACAACCTTTCAGTTACCAGCTGAGCACATACTGTTTACACCACCCAGGAACAATTTATCATTTTGAAATGAACTTATTCCCTTTTTTTAAGCATATAGATTCTTTATTATTATATTTTAGATGAAGGTTTACAGAATAAACTAGCTTCTCATTAAACAATTAGTACACATATTATTTTGTGACATTGGTTACCAACTCCACAACACATCAACACTCTCCCCTTCTCTACCTTGGGTTTGCTGTTACCAGTTTTCCTGTCCCCTCCTGCCTTCTAGTCCTTGCCGCTGGACTGGTGTGCCCGTTTAGTTTCATTTTGTTTTATAGGCCTATCTAATCTTTGGCTGAAGGGTGGACCTCAGGAGTGGCTTCATTACTGAGCTAAAAGTGTATCCGGGGGCAACACTCTCAGCGTTTCTCCAATTTCTCTCAGACCAGCAAGTCTGGTCT
>NW_004444244.1:748964-758066 GCF_000243295.1 Trichechus manatus latirostris
CCAGCATTTATTATTTTGTGTTTTTTTGATTATTGCTAGCCTTGTTGGAGTGAGATGGTATCTCACTTTAGTTTTGATTTGCATTTCTCTTACGGGTAATGATCGTGAGCATTTCTTCATGTGTCTGTTAGCCACCTGAATGTCTTCTTTGGTGAAGTGCCTGTTCATATCCTTTGCCCATTTTTTAATTGAATTGTTTGTGTTTTTGTTGTTGAGATTTTGCAGTATCCTGTAGATTTTAGAGATTAGACCCTGATCAGATTTGTCGTAGCCAAAATTTTTTTCCCAGTCTGTAGGTTGTCTTTTTACTCTTTTAGTAAAATCTTTTGATGAGCACAAGTGTTTGATTTTTAGGAGCTCTCAGTTATCTAGTTTCTTTTCTAGTGTTTGTGCATTGTTAGTAATGTTTTGTAATCTGTTTATGCCATGTATTAGGGCTCCTAGCATTGTCCCTATTTTTTCTCCCATGATCTTTATCATTTTAGATTTTATATTTACGTCTTTGATCCATTTTGAGTTAGTTTTTGTCCATGGTGTGAAGTATGGGTCTTGTTTCAGTTTTTTGCAGATGGATGTCCAATTATTCCAGAACCATTTGTTAAACAGACTGTCTTCTCCCCAGTTAATGGACTTTGGGCCTTTGTCAAATATCAGCTGCTCATAGGTGGTTAAATTTATGTCTGGATTCTCAATTCTTTTCCTATAGTCTATGAATCTGTTGTTGTACCAGTACCAGGCTGTTTTGACTATTGTGGCAGTATAATAGTTTCTAAAATCAGGTAGTGTGAGGGCTCCCACTTTGTTTTTCTTCTTGAAATGTTTATTTATCTGGGGCCCCTTCCCTTTCCATATGAAGTTGGCGTTTTTTTTTATCCACTTCATTAAAAAATGCCATTGGAATTCGGGTCGGGATTGCATTTCATCTGCAGATCACTTTGGGTAGAATTGACATTTTCACAATGTTGAATTTCCTATCCATGAGCAAGGTACGTTTTTCCACTTATGTAGGTCTCTTTTGGTTTCTTGCAGTAGTGTCTTGTAGTTTTCTTTGTATAGGTCTTTTAAGTCTCTGGTTAAATTTATTCCTAAGTATTTTATCTTCTTGGGGGTATTGTAGATTGTATTGATTTGGTGATTTCCTCTTGGAAGTTCTCTTTGTTGGTATAGAGGAATCCAACTGATTTTTGTATGTTTGTCTTGTATCCTGATACTTTGCTGAAATCTTCTATTACTTCTAGTAGTTTTCTGGTGGATTCTTTGGGGTTTTCTGCATATAAGATCATATCATTTGCAAATAAGCGTACTTTTACTTCTTCCTTACCAATTTAGATGCGCTTTATTTCTTTTTCTAGTGTAATTGCTCTGGCTAGGACCTCCAGCACAATGTTGAATGAGAGAGGTGATAAATGGCATCCTTGTCTAGTTCCCATTCTCATGGGGAATGCTGTCAAAGTCTCTCCATTTAGAATGATGTTGGCCGTTGGCTTTGTATAAATGCCCTTAATTATGTTGGGGGAATTTCCCTTCTATTCCTATTTTACTGAGAGTTTTTATCATGAATGGGTGTTGGACTTTGTCGAATGCCTTTTCTTCATCAATTGATGAGATCATGTGGTTCTCGTCTTTTGTTTTATTTATGTTATGGATTACATTGATTGTTTTTCTAATGTCAACCCATCCCTGCATACCTGGTATAAATCCCACTTGATTATGGTGAAATTTTTTTTTTGATGTGTTGTTGAATTTTATTGCCTGAATTTTGTTGAGGATTTTTGCGTCAATGTTCATGAGGCATATTGGTCTGTAATTTTCTTTTTTATGGTGTCTTTACCTGGTTTTGGTATCAGGGTTATGTTGACTTTATAGAATGAGTTTGGAAGTATTCCATCCTTTTCTATACTCTGAAATAGCTTTAGCAGTAGTGGTGTTAACTCTTCTCTGAATGTTTGGTAGAATTCTCCAGTGAAACCGTACGGTCCAGGGCTTTTTTTTTGTTGGGAGTTTAATGACCTTTTCAATCTCTTCTTTTGTTATAGGTTTATTTAGTTATTCTACCTCTGATTGTGTTAGTTTAGGTAGGTAGTGAGTTTCTGGAAATTTGTCCATTTCCTCTAGGTTTTCAAATTTGTTAGAGTACACTTTTTTGTAGTATTCTGTTATGATTCTTTTAATTTCAGTTGTGTGATACCACCCATCTCATTTCTTATTCAGGTTATTTGCTTCTTCTTTTGTTTTTCTTTTGTCAGTTTGGCCAATGGTTTATCAATTTTGTTGATCTTTTCAAAGAACCAGTTTTGGTTTTGTTAACTCTTTCAGTTGTTTTTCTATTCTCTATTTCATTTAATTCTGCTCAAATTCTTATTATTTCCTTTCTTCTTCTGCCAAGGGCTTCTTTTGCTGCTCTCTTTCTACTTGTTCGAGTTGTAGGGTTAATGTTTTGATTTTTGCCCTTTCTTCTTTTTGAATGTGTGCATTTATTGCTATAAACTGACCTCTGAACACTGCTTTTGCTGTGTCTAAAAGGTTCTGGTAGGATGTGTTTTCATTCTCATTTGATTCTATGAATTTCTTTGTTTCATCCTTAATTTCTTTTATAACCCAGTAATTTTTTTTTTAATTGTACTTCACACGAAGGCTTACAGAACAAATAGTTTCTCATGAAACAGTAGTATACATATTGTTTTATGACATTGGTTAACAACCCCACAACATGTCAACCCTCTAACTTCTCAAACTTTTTTTTTTTTGGAAAATACACATAGCCAAAGATACACCATTTCAAAAATTTCTACATGCACAGTCCAGTGACATGGACTATGCTCTTCTAATTGTGCTGTTATTCTCACTTAAGATGAAGGCTTACAGAACAAAATAGTTTCTCATTTAACAGTTACTACAAATGTTGCCCTATGACAAAGGTTAACAATCTCACAACACATCAACAATATCCTTACTCAACCTTGGGTTCCCTATCACCAGCTTCCTTGTCCCCTTCTGCCTTCTGGCCCTTGCCACTGGACTACTGTACCTTGTTAGTCTCATTTGGTTTTATGGGGCCGTCCACTCCCTAACCCAGTAATTTTTGAGCAATGTGGTGTTTAGTTTCCATGTGTTGGATTTTTTTCTTGCTTTTTCTGTTACTGATTTCTACTTTTATGGCTTTATGATCAGAAAAGATGCTTTGTAATATTTCAATGCTTTGTATTCTGTTAAGAGTTTCTTTATGGCATAATATGCGGTCTATTCAGGAGAATGTTCCATGTGTGTTGGAAAAGAAAGTATACTTGGCTGCTGTTGGGTGAAGTGTTCTTCTATGTCCGTTAGATCAAGCTGGTTGATTGTGGCATTTAGATCTTCCATGTCTTTATTGAGCTTCTTTCTGGATGTTCTGTCCTTCAGTGAAAGTGGAGTGTTAACATCTCCCACTATTATTGTAGAGCTGTCTATCTCTATTTTCAATGCTGTTAGAGTTTGTTTTATGTATTTTGGAGCACTGTCATTGTGTGTTTAAATATTTATTATTGTTATGTCCTTCTGCTGTATTGACCCTTTAATCATTATGTAGTGTCCTTCCTTATCTTTTGTGGTCGATTTTTCTTAAAAGGCTATTTTGTCAGAGATTAATATTACCACTACTGCTCTTTTTTTGAGTGTTGTTTGCTTGATATATATTTCTCCATCCTTTGAGTTTTAGTTTGTTTGTGTCTTTAAGTCTAAGGTGTGTCTCTTGTAGGTAGCATACACACAGTTCATGTTTTTTTATCCATTCTGCCACTCTCTGTCTCTTTATTGGTGCATTTAGTCCATTTACATTCAATCTAATTATTGATAGGTATGAGTTTAGTGCTGTCATTTTATTGTCTTTTTTTGTGTGTTGTTGACAGTTTCTTTGTTCCATTTAATTTTCTGTGCTGAGTTGTTTTTCTTTATGTTTTTTATTTTCATCGTTTTCATTGTTGTTGACTTTGTATTTGCTGAATCTTTATATTTTTCTTGTTTTTTATTTTGATGTGTAGGATTGTTAGTTTCCTTTGTGGTTATCTTAATATTTGCTTCTCTTTTTCTAGTTTTAAACCAGTCTTTTGTTTCTTTATATTGCCTTGACTTCCTGTCCATAGGAAAAATGTATGTCTACATTTTTTAGTCCCTGTTTTTTTTTTAATGTCGTCATCTTTTACATACTGACATCTCTGTTTCCCTATTTGAATTTTGATTTATTTTTTCAACTTCCCTATCTGAGTTGATATCTGGTTGCTCTGTCCTGTGTTCTAGTCTTGGGTTGTTATCTGATGTTATTGATTTTCTAACCAGAGGACTCCCTTTAGGATTTCTTGGAATTTTGGTTTTGTTTTTGCAAATTTCCTAAACTTCTGTTTGTCTGGAAATGTCCTGATTTCGCCAGCATACTTAAGAGACAGTTTTGCTGGATATATAATTCTTGGGTGGCAATTTTTTTCCTTCAAGTCTTCATATATGTCATCCCATTGCCTTTTTGCCTTCATGGTTTCTGATGAGTAGTCTGAACTTAGTCTTATTAACTCTCCTTTGTAGATGGCTTTTCGTTTCTCCCTAGCCACTCTTAAAATTCTCTCTTTATCTTTGGTTTTGGCAAGTTTGATTATAATATGTCTTGGTGACTTTCTTTTGGGATCTACCTTATGTGGGATTTGATGAGCATCTTGGATAGATATCTTCTCGTCTTTCATGGTATAAGGAATGTTGTCTGTCAACAAATCTTCAACAGTTGTTGCTGTATGTTCTGTCCCCCACCCCCCATTCTGGCACTCCAATGACTCATAGGTTATTTATCTTGATAGAGTCCCACATAATTGTTAGAATTTCTTCATTTTTAAAAATTCTTTTATCTTATTGATCCTCAGATTAAGTTGATGTCAAGTGCTTTATTTTCACTGTTACTAATTCTGACTTCCATTGCCTCAGTTCTGCTCCTATGACTTTCTATTGACTTCTAATTCTGAAATTTTATTGTTAATCTTCTGGATTTCTGATTGCTGTCTCTCTATGGATTCTTGCAACCTGTTAAGTTTGTCATTATGCTCTTGAATAACCTTATTAAGTTCCTCTATTGCTTTGTCTGTGTGTTCTTTGACATTTTCTGTGTTTTGCCAGATCTCCTTCCTGATATCTTGAAGAGTGCTATATATTAATCTTTTGTATTCTGTCTCTTGTAATTCCAAGAAATTCTCTTCCTCCAGAAAATTTATTGATTCTTTATTTTGAGAACTTGCTGAAGCCATCGTCTGCGTCTTTATGTGATTTAATATTGAAATCTCCAAGCCATCAATAAGTTTTTATAATTTATTTATTTTATGTTTTCTTACTGTGTCCTAGCTTCTTGTTTTGTTCTGATATGCCTAAATAGGCTGCTCGCGTGAGCTAGTTTGATTACTGGCGACTTTGAAGCTCTGACGTCATGTCACTAGATGGTTAGATCTGTTACTAAGTATGAGAGCCCAGGAGTCCATTAACTTTTCTTGTATGGATTCAGCTCAAGTGTCCAGGTAGTTGGTCACCAAGTGTGTGGTGCAGGCTCTCACCTACAGTCCTAGACAAGCATAAGTGATTGGTGTAGGCACAGGTATCTAGCTGCAGTAAGGGGTCATGCACTGAGCAAGCAGGGGGCTGATGGCTACCCCTGAGAGTCTGGGAGGAAAGCATGTCCTTGTTCTCTAGAGCACATAAGTGGGTGAGTTTTGCAGCCAGACTATGAGTACCCAGTGCTGTTGGGTCTAAGGACTGGGGGGCACCACTTATTCTTGGACCCGTGTCGCAGGTGGCTAGATGGCATAGGCAGAGCCACTAGTCCTCAGGCCTCTGCTGTGGGTAGGTTAGGAATCCTCTTAATGGGCAGACCAGTGTCAAATGTCACAAACCTGCCACTTCACAGCTGAAACAGTGGAAGTTAGACTTCAGGTAGATACCCTGTTTTAATGTGGTAATGAGGGCCTACGCTGTTGAAATGGACCCACACGAATCTATGCTAGGGTGAAAGGCATTCAAAGTCTGTGGACGCCTTATGCCTGTGCCTAGGCAAAGGAGCTGTGCCAATCCTGTGTTCCCAGCTTAAGCCAGCAACTTATTTTTTCCCTGTTTGTTAATTTGTTACTTGTTTGATGCCAGGAGAATGGCTCAGGGAACGTGATGAGGCCTACTTCTGACCAGAGGACTCAGGAATCACTGAAGCCAGGCTGGGACCCAGGGCCGAGTGGTGATTAGGGAGGTAAATGGGAGAGAGTTTTTTCCCAAATGGGGTGTTTTTTGGTCTGTGAGGTAGGCCAGACACAAGTACTTATCTTTAGCTGCTTGAATGCTTCTTTTCACTGGTTCTGGATGGCCGAGTAGACTGTCTGCCTTTGGGTCTCTTCTGATGTGGAAAATGCCTCAGAAGCACCACGTCATCCCTCTACAGCAAAGATCTGAAAAACTAAGTCAAACAGAGTCACACGTCAATCCTGAAACCCTAACCATCAAATGAAGAGATTAAGAACTGAGCCAAGCACCGAATGCAATAAGAAACTGACCAATAACAGAGAGTGAAGAGAGATACATGCTTAGGTCCCCTATCAGCTGCCACAGCATGGATCCGTCATCTTGGACTCCTATCAGAGATTGGTGAACAGAGGGTATGAGAAAGCAGCTTCACAGAGTTTCCAGCAGGAGACAGAACAACTTGTAACCAGTGATATACGTTTTCCCACTCCCCACCCTTCGTCACCCCCACTGGCCATCCTCTCCTTCTTGTGGCCACAGTCTCTTGGCCGGGAAGCACTGGCTTCACCCCAGTGTTGCTTGGATTCCACCCGCCTGCACTGGCTGGCTCCCTAAGTGCCATTTGTTGGATGTTGGTGTTGCTTTTTTAGATTTCTTCCTTACCTCTCACCACCCCCTTCCCTTTCTCTCAAATACCTGGCTCCATGTGCCATCTTTGCTTCTTCTTGAAAGGCTGCAAAACGCTGACAAATTCATGGAAAATACAGACAAAAAATGGAAGAATTCAAGAAAATAATACAGGAACAAAATGCTAAAAAAATTCACAATTAGAAATCATACAAAAGCAACAATTAGAAATTCAAAAGATAAACAACAAAATTTCAGAAATGGACAGTGTCATAGAAGGGCTGAGGAGCAGGTTTGAAGTGATGGAAGACAGGATCAGTGAAACTTGAGACAAACACTTGGATACAACTCTGTTTGAGGAAAAATCAGAAAAAAGAATGAAGAAAAATGAAGGAAATCTGAGAATTATGTGGGATACAATCAAAAGCAAAAAATTTCGAGTGATCAGAGTTCCAGACCAGGGGGAGAAAACAGAACACAGAGAAGATCATTGAAGAATTGCTGACAGAAAACTTCCCCAATATCATGAAAGATGAAAAGCTGACCATCCAAGAAGCTCAACGAACCCCGTATAGGATATACGCCAAAAGAAAATCACCAAGGCATATCATAATCACACTCGCTGAAACCAAAGACAGACAAAAATTCCTGAGAGCAGCTCGAGGAAAACAAAAAGTCACATACAGAGGAGAAACAATGAGACTGAGCTAGGATTATTCAGCAGAAACCATACAAGCAAGAAGACAATGGGATGATATATATAAAACCTTGAAAGAAAAAAATTGCCAGCCAAGAGTAATCCATCCTGCAAAACTCTTGTTCATATATGATGGTGAAATTAAGACATTTACAGATAAACAGAAATTAAGGGTCTATGTAAAATCCAAACCAAACTTACAAGAATTATTAAATGGAGTCCTTTGATCTGAGAACAAACAACATCAGACCACAGGCTGAATCTAGGATGCAGGATTGTACCAGCAGATACCAACCTAGGAAATGAACTCTCAAGGACTATCCCAAACAAAAAGAATTACAACTGGGACCCAGAAAGGTTAATCTGTAAATGACAACAGCATCGGAACAATAAAATAGGGAATAAACGTGTAGGTATAGAATCTTCTAATGGAGAGGAAGGCAAAGCAATACCAAATAATAATAGACTCATACAAACCTAGGAAGATAAGGGTAAATTTCAAGGTAACTACAAAGAAAGTTAACCAACGTACTCATCAAAATAAAGAAAACAACAAACAAACACAAAGTCTCAGTAAAAGCAAAACCTGCAAAAACAAACAAACAAAGAAATAATAATCCACAAACCAAAGGAATTCAGCAGAGGAGAGTAAGAGGAACAAAGAAAATGTCAGCATCACAAAAAAAAGCACTACAAATGACAGCAACAAACTTACACCTATCAATAATTATAGTGAATGTAAATGGCCTAAATGCACCTATAAAGAGATAGAGAATGCAGACACGTGAGGTAATGCTCGAAATCACTAGCCATTAGCGAAATGCAGGTTAAAACCACAATGAGGCACCATCTCACTCTGGAATTACTGGCATAAATCAAAAAAACTGGAAATAACAAATGTTGGAGAGACTGCAGGGAGATCAGAGATCCTATGCACTGCTGGTGGGAATGCACAATGATACAACCATTTTGGAAAATGGTATGGCACTTCCTTAGAAAGCTAGAAATAGAAATACCATAAGATTCAGCCATCCCACTCCTAGGAATATATCGTAGAGAAATAAGAGCCATCACATGAATAGACATATGCACACCCATGTTCATTGGAGCATTGTTCACAATAGCAAAAAGATAGAAACAACCTACATGCCCATCAACAGATGAATGGATAAACCAACTACGGTACATACACACAATAGTGTATTATGCAACGATGAAGAACAATAAGGAATCTGTGAAGCATCTCATAACATGGATGAAACTGGAGGACATTATGCTGAGTGAAATAAGTTAATCACAAAAGGACATATATTCTGTGAGACCACTACTGTAAAAACTCATGAAAAAGTTTACATACAAAAAGAAACAATCTTTGTTGGTTATGAGGGATGGGACGGGTGGGGGTGGGAATACTAAATAGACAAGAGATAAGTGGTAACTTTGGTGAAAGGTAAGACAGTACACAATACTGGGGAAGCCAGCACAACTTGTACAAGGAAAGGTCATGGAAGCTCCATAGACACATCCAAACTCCCTGAGGAACTGAA
>NW_004444244.1:759003-761342 GCF_000243295.1 Trichechus manatus latirostris
AAGGTTGAGAAGGGAGAGTGTTGACATGTTGTGGGGGTGTTAACCAATGTCATAAAACAATATTTGTACTGACTGTTTAATGAGAAACTATTTGTTGTGTAAACCTTCATCTAAAGTACAATTAAAAAAATTAAAAAAAAAAGAAAGAAAATGCCTCCCAAGCGCCACTGCCTACCTCACTGTGCACAAAAGCTGATCCAGCCTGAAGGGTGCTGGCTCCCACGAGGTTAGGTCTGTCAACTTCTCGCTGCTTCAGAACCATCTCTCCCTTCCCCTGCCACTCAGTCTGATTCCTCAACTTTGCCTTTGATGTTCAGGACTCCTAGATTGTCATATACAATCACTTCACTTGTTTTTTTTGGGTCTTTGTTGTAAAAGGGTCAACAGAAAGCGTCTGACTACTCTGCCATCTTGGCCCCACCTCTAGATCATTTTCTTTATAAACCACATTATGCCAATTGAGCAATATGTTCCCCAAGATCATGGTCCTCACAGCCCTCAGCTCAGTAATCTGGTCCCTAAAGTAGTTTGGAAATGTCTATGGAGTTTCCATGACCTTGCCTTGAACAAGTTGTGCTGGCTTCCCCAGTATTGTGTACTGTCCTACCCTTCACTAAAGTTACCACTTATCTATAGTCTATTTAGCGTTTTTTCACCCCCACCCCTCTCCTCCATCGTAACCATCAAAGATTGTTTCTTTTAACATGGCATTCTAGCCAGAAGCACCATGATGTCCCTCCACAGCAAAGATCCAAAAAACTAAGCCAAACAGAGAAAACAGCAATCCTTAAACCCTAAAACATCAAATGAAGAGATAAAGAACTCAGTCAAACACCAAATGGAGTGAGAAACTGACAGAGAATGGAGAGCAAGGAGAGATTCATCCAGAGGTCCCCTATCAGTTAACGCAGTATGGATCTGCCATCTGGTACTTCAATCAGAGACCAGCGAACAAGGGGTACGAGAAAGCAGCTTCACAGAGCTTCCAGCAGGAGATGGAACAACTGGTAAATAGCAATATATGCTTTCCCACCCTCCATCCTTCTTCACCCCCAGTCGGCCTCCTCTGCTTCCCGCGGCCGCGGTCTCTTGGCCGGGAAGCACCGGCTGCTTGGACTCCATCTGCCCACACTGGCCGACTTCCTGAGTGCCATTTGTTGGCTGCTGGTGTTCCTTTTTTCCACTTCTTTTGATTTCTTCCTTACCTCTCACCACCTCCCCCTCCTTTCGTTCAAATACCTGGCTCCAGGTGCCATCTTTGCTTCTTCCTAAGGGGCTGCAGAGCTCTGTTTGAGTGCGGAACTGCTTCCCAGTCTGTGCTGCCACGCTGGTGGGATCCCATGGCTTTTTTTTGTTTTCCTGTTTTGAATTGTTTGTTTGTTTTCCTTTTCTTTTCTTGAGTTGGGAGCCCATTCTGGCCTGGCACTGTTACATGGTTTGGGACTTACCCCTTCAGCTTGAGCAGATGCATAGAGGGATCCCTGAGGGCATTTCTTTTTTTATAGTTCTTTTTCTTTTCCTGTTTTTTGGGGGACTTTTCTTGTTCTTTTTTTTTTATTTGTTTTGCTTTCTTTTCCCTTTTTCTCTTCTCTTTCTTCATTACTCAGTTTCTCATCTCTCTATACCTTCCTTCTCTTCCTGTCCCCTGAGAACCTGATGCTGTATACCTCTACGCATTCTACCAGGCTGTACTTCAACACCTGGGAACAACTTCCCTGGACCTCATAGCCACACCGGTGGGATCCCTGGGAGATATGCTGTTCTTTTTTCTGATTTTTATTTATTCATTCTTTTCTTTTTTTCTTTCCTCTTCTTCCCCTTCTTGTTTTTTTCCATTTCATAGTCTCTCATCTCTTCACCTCAATGGCAAGCTGCCCTAGCACTCTTTTTTGTATGTTTTTGGCTCCTGTTCCTCTCTCCTCTCTCCCATACTCATCTTACCTCCACACATCACAATCTACCCCTTCATCCTGCCTCCCTGCAGTGTGTGCTTAACATCACACCACCAAGCAGCACAGGCATGGCCTACTGGAATCTACCCTGCACTGATTACCGACTGCCCTGGAGGCTGTATTAAGTGCCACAAACAACCCATCCTAGCAAATCTTCTTCAGCTAGACCTGCCCTTCTGTATCATATCTGAGCAACTGACCCTGCCAATTGAAGAAAGAGGTGAAAAGTATAATGCCCAGAGAAGCAAACAACAAAGAACACACAGCCCGCCTGCTCAGACATAGCCAAATAACAAAACAAGGAGGAAACAAACAAATCTACAATCAATAAAAGAGAAAAATAACTACTGAATGCCCCAAATACAGCAGACAATATCAAAACATTTA
>NW_004444244.1:761782-828320 GCF_000243295.1 Trichechus manatus latirostris
ATACAATCAAAAGCAAAAATTTGTGAGTGATCAGAGTTCCAGGACGGGGGAGAAAACAGAAAACTCAGAGAGGATCACTGAAGAATTGCTGACAGAAAACTTCCCCAATGTCATGAAAGATGAAAAGCTGGCCATCCAAGAAGTTCAACGAACCTCATATAGGATAGACCATAAAAGAAAATCACCAAGGCATGTCATAATCACACTCGCTAAAGCCAAAGCCAAACAAAGAATCCTGAGAGCAGCCGGTGAAAAAGAAAAAGTCACCTACAGAGGAGAAACAATAAGACAAAGCTTGGATTATTCGAAAGAAACCATGCAAGAAAGAAGGCAATGGGATGACGTATATAAAACCTTGAAAGAAAAAAAATTGCCAGCCAAGAATAATATATCCTGCAAAACTCTCATTCAAATATGATGGTGAAATTAGGTCATTTTCAGATAAACAGAAATTAAGGGACTTTGTAAAAACCAAACCAAACTTACAAGACTTATTAAAGGAAGTCCTTCGATCTAAGAACAAACAATATCAGACTACAGGCTGAATATAGGACACAGGATTGTACTAGCCAGATACCAACCTAGGAAGTGAAGTCTTAAGGAATATGCAAAACCAAAAGTGTTACAACAGGGAACCAGAGAGGTTAATCTGTAAATGACAACAGCATAAGAACAATAAAAAAGGGAATAAACGGTATAGATACAGAACCTTCTAATGGAGAGGAAGTCAAGCAATACCAAGTAATAATAGACTGGTTCAAATCTAGGAAGATAAGGGTAAATTTCAAGGTAACCACAAAGAAAGTTAACAAACCTACTTATCAAAATAAAGAAGAAAAACGTAAAGTCTCAGTAAAAACAAAACCTACAAAAACAAAAGAAATAAAAAATATCCACAAACAAAAGGAACTCAGTACAGGAGAGTAAGAGGAGCAAAACTGGAGGACATTATGCTGAGTGAAATAAGTCAATCACAAAAGGACAAATATTGTATGAGACCGCTAATGTATAACTCAAGTAAAAGTTTACACACAAAAAGAAACAATCTTTGCTGGTTACGAGGGATGGGATGAGGGTGGGAGGCACTAAATAGATAAGTGGTAACTTTGGTGAAGGGGAAGACAGTACACATTACTGGGGAAGCCAGCACAACTTGTACAAGGAAAGGTCATGGAAGCTCCATAGACACTTCCAAACTCCCTGAGGGACTGAATTGCTGGGCGGAGGGCTGTGGGGACCATGGTCTCAGGGAACATCCAGCTCAACTGGCATAACACAGTTTATAAAGTCAATGTTCTACATTCTACCTTGGTGAATAGCGTCTGGGGTCTTAAAAGCCTGTGAGCAGCCATCTAAGATACTCCACTGGTATTGCCCCTTCAGGAGGAAGGGAGAAGGAACAGAAAAAATACAAGGAAAAGATTAGTCCAAAGGACTAATTGTCCACAGCTACCACGGCCTCCACCAGACTGAGTCCAGTGCAGCTGGATGGTGCCCGGCTGCGACCGCTGACTGCTCTCACCGGGATCACAATAGAGGGTCCTGGACAGAGATGGAAAAGGTTGTAGAACAGAATTCTAACTCACAAAAAAAATCAGATTTACTGGCCTGACAGACTAGAGAAACCCCAAGAGTATGGCCCCCGGACACCCTTTTAGCTCAGTGGTGAAGCTCCTCCCAAAGTTCACCGTTCAGCTGGGGATTGGACAGCCTCATAAAACAAAACAGGACTAATGAGGCACAGCAGTCCAGGGACAAGGACTAGAAGGCAGGAGGGGACAAGAAAGCTGGTGATAGGGAACCCAAGCTTGAGAAAGGACAGTGTTGACATGTCATGGGGCTGTTAACCATTGTCATAGGGCAATATGTGTACTGTTTAATGAGAAACTATTTGTTCTGCAAACCTTCATCTAATGTACAAAAAATAAAGAATTATCTGTATGAGATCAAATTGACAACAGGAACTCAAAAGGTTTGATGAGAAGCCTAGGGGACAGTGAGTTCAAGATAAAGTTGATGGAATAATTTGGAAAGGGATAGTGAGAATAACATCACAGCTGAAAGAATGAAATCAATGTCACTGAATTGTACAGGTAGAAACTTTCAAAGTGGTGTAACTTTGGCTATGTATATTTTCACCAAAAAAAAAGGGTCCTCAAGGTCAAGAAGGAACAGTGTTGACATGTCATGGGTTTGTTAACCAATGTTATAAAACAATATGTGTACTGACTGTTTAATGAGAAACTTTGTTCTGTAAACATTCATCTAAAGTACAATAAATAAATTTTAAAAAAAGATTGTTTCTTTTTGTGTGTAAACCTTTTCATGAGTTTTTACAGTAGTGGTCTCATACAATATTTGTCCTTTTGTGATTGACTTATTTCACTCAGCATAATGCCCTCCAGATTCATCCATGTAATGAGATGCTTCACAGATGCATCATTGTTTTTTATTGTTGTGTTGTACTCCATTGTGTGTATGTACCTGTCATGGTTTGAATTATGTCCCCCCAAACATGTGTGCATCAATTTGGCTGGGCCATGATTCCCAGAATTGTGTGGTTGGCCTCCATTTTGTGATTGTAATTTTACGTTAAAGAGGAGTTGGGTGGGCTTGTAACACCACCCTTACCCAGGTCACATCCCTGATCCAATATAAGGGGAGTTTCCCTGGGGTGTGGTCTGCACCACCTTTTATCTCTCAAGAGATAAAAGGAAAGGGAAGCAAGCAGAGAGTTGGGGACCTCATACCATCAAGAAAGCAGTGCCGGGAGCAAAGCGTGACCTTTGGACCGGGGTTCCCGCGCAGAGAAGCTCCTAGTCCAGGAGAACACCGAAGAGAAGAAGGCTGACAGAGAGAAAAAGCCTCCTCCTGGAGCTGATGCCCGGTATTTGGAATTTTAGCCTACTTTGACTGTGAGGAAATAAACTTCCCTTCGTGAAAACCATCCCCTTGTGGTACTTCTGTTAGAGCAGCACTAGATGACTAAGGCAGTACCATAGTTTGTTCACCCATTCATCTGTTGATGGGCATCTAGGTTGTTTCCATCTTTTTGCTGTTGTGAACAATGCTGCAATGAACATGGGTGTGCATGTGTCTATTTGTGTGACGAATCTTATATCTCTAGGATATATCCCTAGGAGTGGGATTGCTGGATCATATGGTATTTCTATTTCTAACTTTCTAAGGATGCAGCATATCGTTTTCCAAAATGGATGTGCCATTCAGCATTCCCACCAGCAGTGGGTTAGAGTTCCAATCTCCCCACAGCCTCTCCAACATTTATTTTCTGTGTTTTTGATTCGTGCCAGTAACGCCTCAGTGAGATGGTATCTCATTGTGGTTTTGACTTGAATTTCTCTGATGACTAGTGATCAGGAGCATTTTCTCATGTGTCTGTTAGCTGCTTGAAAGTCTTCTTTGATGAAGTGTCTGTTTATTTCCTTTGCCCATTTTTTAGTTGGATTATTTGTCTTTTTGTTGTAGAAGTGATGGATTTTCCCGTAGATTATACAGATTAGAACTTTGTCTGATTTGTAATAGCCAAGATTTTTTTCCCCAGTCTGTAGGTTCTCTTTTTACTCTTTCAGTGAAGTCTTTTGATAAGCATAAGTGTTTAATTTTTAGAAGATCTCAGTTATCTAGATTATCTTTCAATGTTTGTGTATTGTTATTTATGGTTTGTATCTGGTTAATGCAGTGTGTTAGCATCTCTAGCATTGATCCTATTTTTTCTTCTATGATCTTTATACTTTTTGGTTTTATATTTAGGTCATTGATCCATTTTGAATTAGTTTTTGTGTATGGTGTGAGGTATGGTTCTTGTTTCATTTTTTTGCAGATGGATATCAGTTTTGCCAGCACCATTTGTTAAAAACAGACTATCTTTTCTCCATTTGATGGACTTTGGGCCCTTGTCGAAGATCAGGTGACCATAGGTGGATGAATTTACATATGGGTTCTCAATTCTGTTCCATTTGTCAATGTATTTGTCATTGTACCAGTACCAGGCTGTTATGACTCTATAGTTCTGAGGTCAGGTAGTGGGAGTCCTCCTACTTTATTCTTCTTCAGTAGTGCTTTACTTATCCAGGGCCTCTTCCCTTTCTGTATAAAGTTAATGATTTGTTTTTCCATCTCTTTAAATAATGCAGTTGGTATTTGAATTGGGATTGCATTGTATTTCTAAATTGCTTTGGGTAGAATTGTCATTTTCACAATGTTGAGTCTACCTATCTGTGAGCATGGCATGTTTTTCCATTTATTTAGATCCCTCTGGGTTTCTTGCAGTAGTGTTTTGTAGTTTTCTTTGTATAGGTCTTTTATATCCCTGGTTAGATTTATTCCTAAGTATTTTATTTTTTTAGGGTCTATTATAAATGGTATTGTTTTCCTGATTTCCTTTTCATCATTCTCTTTATTGATGTATAGCAATCCAGCTGATTTTTGTATGTTTATCTTGTATCCTGCTACTCTGTTGAATCTTTCTATTAGTTCCAGTAGATTTCTCATGGAGTCTTTAGGGTTTTCTATGTAAAGTATCATAACATTTGCAAACTGGGACAGTTTAACTTCTTCATTACCGATTTGGATGCCTTTTATTTCTTTTTCTTGCCTTATTGCTCTAGCTAGAACTTCCAGCACAATGTTAAATAGGAGTGGTGATAAAGGGCATCCTTGTCTTGCTTCTGTTCTCAGGGGAATGTTTTCTGCCTCTTTCCATTAAAACTGATGTCGGCTGTTGGTTTTGTATAAATGCCCTTTAGTATGTTGAGAAATTTCCCTTCTGTACCTATTTTATTGAGAGTTTTTATCAGGAATGGGTGTTGGACTTTGTTGAATGCCTTTTCTGCATCGATTGAGATGATCATGTAATTCTTTTCTTTTATTTATATGCTGGATTAAGCTGATTGGTTTTCTAATGTTGAACCATCCTTGCATACCTGGTATGAATCCCACTTGGTCATGGTGTTATTATTTTTTTGATATGATGCTGAATTCTTTTGGCTAGAATTTTGTTGAGAATTTTTGCATCTATATTCATAAGAGATATTGGTCTGTAAATTTGTTTTTATGTGGTGTCTTTGCCTGATGTTTGTATCAGGGTTATGCTGGCTTCATAGAATGAATTCGGAAGTATCCCTTCCTTTTCTATGTTCTGAAATAGTTTGAGTAGTACTGGTATAAGCTCTTCTCTGAATGTTTGGTAGAATTCTCCAATGAAGCCATCTGGGTCGGGGCTTTTTTTTTTTGTTGGGAGTTTTTTTTTTTTTAAATTATCTTTTGAATCTCTTCTCTTGTTATGGGTCTGCTTTGATTTTCAACATCATTTTGTGTTAGTTTGAGTAGATATAGTGTTTCTAGAAATTTGTCTATTTCCTTTAGTTTTTCAAATTTGTTGGAGTATAGTTTTACATAATATTCTGTTATGATTCTTTTTATTTCAGCTGTGTCTGTTGTAATGTCCTCCATTTCCTTTCTTATTTGGGTTATTTGCAGTCTCTTCTGTTTTTCTATTGTCAATTTGACCCGTGGTTTGTCAATTTTGTTAATCCCTTCAAAGAACCGACTTCTGTTTTGTTGATTCTTTCTATTGTTTTTCTATTCTCTATTTCATTTATTTCTGCTCTGATATTTATTATTTCCTTTCTTCTGGTGGCTTTGGGCTTTTTTTGCTGTTCTCTTTCTATTTATTCAAGTTGTGTAGCTAATGTTTCACTTTTGTCCCTTTCTTCTTTTTTGATGTGTGCATCTATTGCTGTAAACTGACCTTTTAATGGTTCCTTTGTTGTGTCCCAAAAGTTTTGCTGTGATGTGTTTTCATTCTCATTTGATTCTAGGAATTTTTTGATTCCATCTCTGATTTTTTCGATTACCCGGTGGTTTTTAAGCAGGATGTTATTCAGTTTCCATTTAAATGAGTTTTTTTCCTTGCTCTTCCTATTGTTAATTTCTACCTTGATGGCATTGTGGTCAGAGAAGATACTTTGTATTATCTCAATATTTTGGATCTTGTTGAGGATTGCTTTGTGGCCTAAGATGTGTCTGTTCTGGAGAACGTTTCATGTACATTGGAAAAGAATGTGTACTTTGCAGCTGTTGGGTGTAGTGTTTTATATATGTCTATGAGGTCAACTTGGCTGATTGTGGCCTTTATATCTTCTATATCTTTGCTGAGTTTCTTTCTAGATGTTTTGTCCTTTACTGAAGGTGGCATGTTGAAGTCTCCTACTATTATTGTGGAACTGTCCATTTCTCTTTTCAGTACTGTCAGAGTTTGTTTTATGTATTTGGGAGCCCTGTCATTGGGAGCATAGCTGTTTATTATGGTTATGTCTTCATGATGGATTGTCCCCTTAATCATTATATAGTGTCCTTCTTTGTCTTTTATAGTGGATTTTGTTTTAAAGTTTATTTTATTTGAGATTAGTATTACCACTCCTGCTCTTTTTTGATAGCTGTTTGCTTGATATATTTTTTTAATCCTTTGATTTTTAATAAATTTATTTTTTTGTTTCTGAGGTGTGTCACTTGTAGACAACATATTGATGAATCCTCTTTTTAATCCATTCTGCCTTTGTCTGTCTCTTTATGGGTGTATTTAGGACATTTACATTCAGTGTAATTCTTGATAGGTGTGGTTTACTGCTGTCATTTTGTAGTGCTTTTTTTGTGGTGCTGTTATATTCTTTGTTCCTCTTACTCTCTTGTGCTGAATTCCTTTTTTTTGTGGATTTTTTTTTCATTTCTTTTGTTTTTGTAGGTTTTGTTTTTACTGAGACTTTATGATATTTTTTCTTCTTTATTTTAATGAGTAGATTTGTTAACTTTCTTTGTGGTTACCTTGAAATTTACCCATATCTTCCTAAGTTTGAACCAGTCTTTTATTACTTGGTATCTCCTTGCCTTCTCCATTTGAAAGTTCTATACTTACACTGTTTATTCCCTCTTTTATTGTTCTGACATTATTGTGATTTACAGATTAACCACTCTTGTTTCCTGTTGTAAATCTTTTAGTTTTGTTTAATCCTTGAGAGTTCATTACCTAGGTTGGTATCTGGCTGATGAGGTCTTGTGTCTTAGATTCAGGCTGTGGTCTGATGTTGTTGGTTCTCTAACCAAAGGACTTTCTTTAATAATTCTTGTAAGTTTGTTTTTTTTTACATATTCCCTTAATTTCTCTTTATCTGGAAATGTCCTAATTTCACCATCATATTTGAATGAGAATTTTGCAGGACATATTATTCTTGGTTGGCAATTTTTTTCTTCCACGGTTTTACATATGTCATCCCATTGTCTTCTTGCTGCATGGTTTCTGCTGAGTAATCTAAACTTAAACTTATTGTTTCCCCTCTGTATGTGACTTTTTTTTTCCCCCCCGAGCTGCTCTCAGGATTTTTTCTTTGTCTTTAGTTTTAGCAAGCGTGATTATGCTACACCTTGGTGATTTTCTTTTGGGGTCTATCCTATACGGGGTTTGTTGAGCTTCTTGGATGGTCATCTTTTCATCTTTCATGATTTCAGCAAAGTTTTCTGTCACCAGTTCTTCAGTGATCCTTTCTGTGTTTTCTGTTTTCTCTCCCTGTTCTGGAACTCTGATCACTCGAAAATTTTTGCTTTTGATTGTATCTCTCATCATTCCCAAGGTTTCTGCATTTTTCTTTTTTTTCTCTGAATTTTCCTCAAAGTGTATCCAAGTGTTTGTCTTCAATTTTGCTGATCCTATCTTCCATTTTTTCAAACAAGCTCCTCAAATCTTCTATGACACTGTCCATTTCTGAAATCTTGTTTATCTTTTTGATTTCTAATTGCTGTTTTTGTGTGATTTCTAGTTGTGAATTATTTTGACATTTTCTTCCTGTATTATTTTCCTGAATTCTTCCATTGTTTTGTCTTTCTTTTCCATGATTTTATGTGTCTTTTCCATGATTTTGTCTATTTTTTCCTCAATTTTGTCTGTTTTTTCCTTGAACTCGTGGATAGCTCTGAATATTAGAGATTTGAGTTCTTTGTCAGGTGCATTTTCTCTTACTGGAAAGTCATTTGATATTTTATTTTGGAAACCTACTGGAACTGTCCTGTCCTGTTTTTATTTTATTTTATTTTTTTTATAAGTTTTTATATTGTCTGCTGTCTTTGGAACATTCAGTAGCTATTTTCTTCCTTTATTCATTGTAGATTTGTTTGTTTCATCCTGCTTTTTTCTTTTATTCGGTTATGTCTGAACAGGTGGGCTGTGCATTCTTTGTTGTTTGCTTGTCTGTAGGCATGATACTTCTCACCACCTTGTCCAATGAGCAGGGCCAGTCACTCAGCTGTGGTGTAGGAAGGCAGGTGAAAAGAACTTATTGTTGATAATATTGTTTACTCTGAAATCTATTTTGTCTGACGTTAATATACTTATGCCGGCTTTCTTTTGATTACTTTAGCATTCTATATCTTTTTCCATCCTTTTACTTTTAACCTTTTTGTGTCTTTATATTTAATTTGTATTTCTTGTAGCCTGTTTATTTAGGATTTGCTTTTTTATGCAATCCGATAATGTCTGACTTTCAATTAGTGTGATTAGATCATTTATATTTAATACGATTATTGATGTGGTTAGATTTGATATTATCATTTTGCCATTTGTTTTCTATTTGTCCCATTTGTTCCTCATTCACTTTTTCTTGTTTTTCTGCCTTCTTTTGGATTGAGGTTATTTTTAATGATTCCATTTTATCTCTTTAGTTTGCTTATTAGCCATGACTCTTTGTTTACTATTTTAATGGTTGCTTTAGGGTTTACAGTATATGTCTTTAACTTATTGTCCATCGTCAAGTGTTAGCATACCAGTTCACATGTAGTGTTAGACTCTTACAATAGTATACTTGTTCCCCACCCCCTCGTTCTTTTGGCCTTTTGTGCTATTTTTGTCATACATTTAACTTCTACATATGTTATAAACTCCACACTATGTTATTATTTTTAATAAGAATAAAATCTTATATGCTTACTTATATAGTTACAATTTCTGGTCTTCTTAATTGTTTTGTATAGATCTAGATTTTCATTTGGTATCAATTTTATTCTACTTCAGTGATGTCCTTTAATATTTCTTGTAGTGTAGGTCTGCTGCTAATGAACTTGTTTAGCTTTTTATTCTTAAAAAAGTCTTTATTTTCACTTTAGTTTTGAAACATGTTTTTGTTGGATATGGAACTCTAGGTGGACAGTTTTTTCTTTCAGTACTTTAAAGATGTTGCTCTATTGTCTTCTTTCTTGCATTGTTTCATGCAAGAAATCTACTGTCATCCTTATCTTTGTTCCTCTGTATGCTATGTGTCTTTTTAGTCAACTGATTTTAAGATGGTCTCTTTATCACTGGTTTTGAGCAATTTAATTATTATGTGCCTTGGTATAGTTTTCTTTATGTTTCTTGTGCTTGGGTTTTGTTGAACTTCTTGGATTTGTGACTGTAGTTTTGATCAAATTTGTACATTTTCAGCTAATATTTCTGAAAATATTTTTTTCTGTTTCCTCACTCTCTAGTCATTTAATTTTTTGTTACCTTTTCTCTGTGTTTTATTTCGGATAGTTTCTGTATCTTCAAAAATCACTATTTTTATTTGAAAGATCTTACCTGCTATAAATCCCATATAGTGTACTTTTATCTCACACTTTGTAGTTTTCATCTCTAGAAGTTCAGGTGAGCTCTATTTTATATCTTCCATGTAGCTAATTTTTGAAAACACAAATGCTGTTATAATAATGTTTTCAGTATTCTTGTTTGCTTATTCTGACATCTCTGTGAGTTCTGGGTCAGTTTTGATTGGTTGATTTTTCTTCTTATTGTGGCTTATATTTTCCCACATTTTTGCCTCTTGCTAATTTTTTAAATTGAGTTCCAGACATTGTAAATTTCACTCTGTGGGTGCTGGATATTTTCATATTTCTATAGATATTCTTCAGCTTTGTTCTGATATGCAGTTAAGTTACTTGGAAACTGTTTAATCCTTTTGAGTCTTGCCTTTAAGATTTATTAAGTGAGGCCAGAACAGTACTTAATCTTGGACTAATTTTCTCCACTACAAAGGCAAGGCCCTTCTGAATACTCTGCCCAATATTCCTTGAATTGTGAGGCTTTCCAGACTAGTGGGAACAGGCTCTATTCCAGCATTGTGTGTGTACCAGGTAGTATTTATTCTAATCCATTCTGTGGCCTTGGGTTAGTGTTCTCACTTGCATGTGCTGAGTATTCAAAGGAGACCGTCTGTACATCTGCATGGTCTTTCTCAGTGAAGCTCTCCCTATCTAGTACTCTAGTTACCTTGGTTTTCCTATACCCTCTGCTTTGTATCCTCAACTTAAAAATTCCTGGATTCCCCTGATATTCCATTCCCTCTCCCATGGCCTGAGAGGTCACCAGTAAGCAGGAGGTAATCATAGGGCTCACTGTATTTGTTTCCTATCTCTCAGAGGTGATTGTCCTTCATTGCCTGTTGTACTGTGTCTTGAAAACCATTATCTTATATTTTTTGTCCTTTTTTTGTTGTTGGTTCAGACGAGAGGATAAATCAAGATTTTCTTATCCTTTTTGGTCAGAAGTAGAAGTCCATTTGCATCATGTAGATGATAATAGTAATTCTTTCAAAGGGACAAAATGTACTGATCATTATAAAGAGCTTAGTCTAGAACCTGGTAGATAGTAAGTACTTTTTATGGATTGAATTGTGTCCCCTCAAAAATGTGTGTCAACTTGGCTAGTCCATGATTCCCAGCGTTGTGTGATTGTCCACCATTTTGTCATCTGATGTGATTTTCCTGTATATTGTCAATCTTTCCTCTATGATGGAGCTCTGGTGGCCACAGTGGTGAAGAGATTGGCTGCTAATGAAAAGGTTGGCAGTTGAAATCCACCAGCCACTCGTTGGAAACCTTATGGGGCAGTTCTACTATGTCCTATAGGGTTGCTATGAGCTGAAATCCACTCGACGGCAACTGGTTTATGGTGTTAATGGGATGAGAGTAGTGGCAGTTATTTTAATGAGGCAGGGCTCAATCTACAAGATTAGGTTTTGTCTTAAGTCAATCTCTTTTGAGATATAAAAGAGAGAAGTGAGCAGAGAGACATGGGGATCTCATACTACCAAGAAACAAGAGCCAGGAGAATAACGTGCCCTTTGGACCTGGGTCTCTGTGCTGAGAAGCTCTTTGACCAGGGGAAGATTGATGACAAGGACCTTCCTCCAGAGCAGACCGAGAGAGGAAGCCTTCCCCTGGAGCTGGCGCCCTGAATTTGTACTTCTACCCTACTACAGTGTGAGAGAATAAATTTTTCTTTGTTAAAGCCATCCACTTGTGGTATTTCTGTTACAGCAGCGCTACTTAACTAAGACAGTACCCAATTAATATTAGACTTTATTACTACTGTTGCTGTTATTACTGCTGGTAATTATCTCATAGAGATAAAATGTGATAATTACTGTGAAGTGCTTAGTCAGGGCGTGGCAGTTCATAAGTACTCAATTAATGTTACTTTCTCTTCTCCTCCTTCTCTTCTTCTTCCTCCTCCTCCTCCTCCTGTTATTATTTTTGGCTGTTATACTGTTACTGGAGTCCCTGGGTGGTGCAGATGGTTAAGTGCTTAACTACTAGCCAAAAGGTTGGAGGTTCGAACCCACCCAGAGGCGCCTTGGAAGACAGGCCTGGTGATGTTCTTCTGAAAGGTTACAGCCTCAAAAACCCTATGGAGCAGTTCTACTCTGTACACAAGGGATCGTCATGAGTCAGAATTGGCAGCAACTAACAAAAACGTACTATTACTAGTGTAACTGATATTATTACTACAGTTTAACTAATAACACTGGCCTCAAAAAAATTTCACTAACATGTAACAGAACTTGACCAACCTCTTCTGAGAGTGTTGTAATTAAGGGCTTATTTGAGAAGGGGAGTGAGTATGAATCCTCTAGGTGTATTGCTACAAGGGAAATCACTTCATCATATAGTCCTGATTTTTGCTTTAATCTGGGGGATGACTTTTTTCTGAAACTTGTAAAACAATGTTAAAAATTCAGATTCTTTGGTATATAGTCTCCTCAATTCAGGTTATACTTTCCTCCTTTTCCCCATTATCTCACTGTTAGTGCCTTAGTGTTGAGAAGAATGAAATAGGAAAGGGAGCTAGCATCTACTGAGAGCCTGTAGTATACCAGGAACTGCTAGATGCTATTTCATTTAATCTTTGAGCCTTAATTTCATCATAGTTGATGAGATGCAGACAACAATACCAATCTTTCAGTACTCTGTTAAAACGAATTTAAAAAATATGTGTAATGTGCCTTAGATAGTATTTGGCATAGTCTGCACTTAATAAATTTTATCTATTATTATCTTCACAAAAGCCCTACAGTGTAGCTAATATTAACCTTTCCATTTTATTTATAGTTAAAATATTGTTTACATTGGACAACTGATGGAGTCAATAAAAGACACGTAGTGAATAACAAGTTCATTTCTTAAATGCCATTCACTTATTAATTTCTTAGGGATTTATTGAGGCCTTTGGGCATTGGTAGTTCAGTGGTAGAATTCTCATCTTCTACGTGGGAGACCTGAATTTGATTCCCGGCCAATGCACCTCAAGTGCAGCCACCACCTGTCTGTCAGTGGTGGCTTGCATGTTGCTATGATGCTGAACAAGTTTCAGCAGAACTTCCAGTATAAGACAAATTGGGAAGAAAGTCCTAGTGACTTACTTCCAAAAATCAGCCAATGAAAATCCTATGGATCACAATGAGCAGCATTTTCTTCAGTTGTGCGTGGGGTCATCATGAGTTGGGCCGACTTGATGGCAGCTGACAACAACAACTGCATTCAAATATAGGGAATACAGAGGTTTCTGCTCTCATGGAGTACAAAGTACAGACAGACAGGTAAATTTATAAATGCAGTGAAATATTATAGGAAGATTGATAAGAATATGTTTGGAAGTGTCTTAGTTATCTAGTGCTGCTACAACAGAAATACCACAAGTGGATGGCTTTAACAGAGAAATTTTTTTCTCTCAGTCTAGGAGGCTAGAAGTCCAAATTTGGGGTGCCAGCTCCAGAGGAAAGCTTTCTCTCTCTGTCAGCTCTGGGGGAAGGTCCTTGTTATCAATCTTCCCCTGGTCCAGGAGCTTCTCAGCACAGGAACCCTGGGTCCAAAGGCCATACTGCTCCTGGCACTTCTTTCTTGGTGGTACTGAGGTCCCCCCAAAATTCATGTGTCAGCTTGGCTAGGCCATGATTCCCATTATTGTGTGATTGTCCACCATTTTATCGTCTGATGTGATTTTCCTATGTGTTGTAAATCCTACCTCTATGATGTTAATGAGGCAGGATTAGACAGTTATGTTAATGAGGCAAGACTTCATCTACAAGATCAGGTTGTATCTTAAGTCAATCTCTTTTGAGACATAAAAAAGAGAAGTGAGCGAAGAGTTGGGGAAGGGGACCTCATACCACTAAAAAAGCAATGCTGGGAGCAGAGTGTGTCCTTTGGACCCAAGGTTCCTGCACTGAGAAGCTCTAAGACCAGGGGAAGATTGATGACAAGGACCTTCCCTCAGAGTCTATATGGAGAGAAAGACTTCCCCTGGAGCTGGTGCCCTGAGTTTGGACTTCTAGCCTCTTAGACTGTGAGAGAATAAATTTCTCTTTGTTCAAGCCATCCACTTATGGTATTTCTGTTATAGCAGCACTATGTAACTAAGACAGGAAGGGGCTGATTTTACATGGTTTTGGAAGAGGAGGTTTTCACTAAATGCTTCACTTGAACTAAATCTGTAGATATTTTAGTGCTTGCTCAATGGAAAAGATTGGGAGAAGTGCATTCTGAGCAGAGGGAATAGCATGAATAAAGGCCAAGAAGTATAAAATTGCCAGATGATCAGTAGGTATGGAATGCAAAATACCAGTAGGGCTTGATGAGAAAAGGGTCTGCAATAAGAGGTTATTTATTTATTTTTTATTGTACTTTAGATGAAGGTTTACAGAGCACATTAGTTTCTTATTAAACAATTAATACACAAATTGTTTTGTGACATTGGTTGCCAACCCGACGACATGTCAACACTCTCCCCTTCTTGACTTGGGTTCCCCATTATCAGCTTTCCTGTCCCCTCTGAAACAGGAGGTTCTCTATGCTAAGAGAGGAGTTGGAATTTTATCTTGTAGGCCACGGGACTGGAGGATTTTTAAACTGGAAAGTACCTAAGTCAGTTTTGCAGCAATTTTTTTAAACTAAAAAATGTAAATTAACACATTCCAATGGCAACAAATCAAATAATATGTATTTAGGACTGAGGGACTGAGTTGCTTGTTGCAGATAGCTGACAAAAGTTTTCACTATGTTGTCTAAGCAGGTGTGATTCTCTCCTGACTGGGATAGCCTGATTGGATGTTCTCAGTTTGTGACTGGGGATTGTCAATGAGCAAGTGTTACTTCAGGGTAGGAAGCTATCCCCTGAGTTATGGATTCCCCAAGTCCCTGAATAAGGAGAGCCTGAATCTGTAGTCTCAAACCCTGCTGCAATAGTCTCATTTCAATTTTTTTTTATTTAGTAAACGTCCTTGCCAGCTCTAGTTGAATGAATCAAAGTCCAGATGAATCCTTCTTCATTTTGGTTTATCTGTTAATTTGCTGTCTAAAAATTCTAGTAATGTACTTTTCACTAATGGCTTTTGTCTTCACTATTATAGGTTATTACTTAAAAAAAAATTTATCTTAATGTTTATTTCAATTTACCCTCTTGAACCAGAATCTGGTTTTGTTTTTTAGAAAGTTTAACTTTATCTATATTGGAAATAATTGGAAGAGTGAGGTCTGATTGTCCGGAGACCTATCTAGAGACTATAAATTACATGGTCCACGTGAAATAATGTTGGGCTGGAGTCAAAGTAGTGGAAGTGGGCATGGAAAGAAAGGAAGGATCTGGAGATGTTAATGAGCAGCAAGCATAGATCAGGCATGGGGGACAAGGGGAGATAAGGGTGTCAGATGACTGCTAGGTTTTAGATGTGGATGTGGCTGACTGGGTTTTTGACAAAACATGAGCAGAATGAGTTTGGAGCAGAATATAAGGGGATCAATTTTGGACAATTTGAATTTGTAGCACTGTTGAGACATCTGGGCTGTAATATCTGTGTAGAACTGGTGCTTATGAGGGAGGTATAGGAAGAAAGTAAAGATTTATGAGTCATCAGTATAAGACTTTTGATGTAGTGTGTTGGAGGTTCCCAAGACCACTCTTAGGTTTAATAATTCACTAGAAAGGCTTACAGAACTTAGAAATTTGTTATATGTACGGTTTATTGCAGTGAAAAGATACAGATTAAAATCAGCAAAGGAAAAAGTACATAAGGGAGTGCCCAAGAGAGAACAGGTGTGAGCTTCCAGTTGTCATATCCCAGTGGTGTCACATAGATAGTGCTTACTTCTCTCAACAACAATATGGGACAACACACACAGAGTACTGCTGACCAGAGAAGCTTACCCAACACTTGGTGTCCAGAGTTTTTACTGGGGTTGGTCACATTGGCATGGAGTGCCCATGTGATTGACCTAAGCTTCTCAGTCTCCAGCCACTCTCGAAGTCAAACTGATACCATATGGCCCTTGGCCCCTGCCATAAAATCACATTACTAGCATAAAATATTTATCACAGCCGAAAGCCCCAGAAAAACAAAGAGCTCTTATCAGGCAAGATATTACAAGGGCTTAGAGATTATCTCCTGGGAGCTTGTCAAGGGCCAGCTCTATGTAACGTGCAGGGTTTGAACATTTCATACCTGTTGAGTCAACTTTTTACTTCACACATGGGATTGAATGGAATCACTGGGGCTGGCTATGAGGATAAAAAGACAGGAGGACCAAGGACAGGACTGTAGAGAACCCAACTTTTCAGTCATAGACAGAGAAAGGGGATCCCATACAAGAGTCTTGGAAGGAATATCAGAGGTAGGAGGACAGTCTAGAAGGAGTGCTGTCCAAGAAGCCAAAGGGATCAGAAAATATCAAGAAAACAAAACCAAATGTGATGGAGAATTTAGGTAAAAAGATAACTAGAAAAAAAAAATCACTGAATTTAGAAATGAGGTTAGTGCCATTTTTTACTGTGGTAAAAATATATTTAACAAAACTTTTGTCATTTCAACATTTTTTTACATGTACAATTCAGTGACATTAATCAAACTCACAATGTTATGCAACCATTACCATGGTCTGTTTCCAATTTTTTTTTTTTATCACACTTAACAGCAACTCAGTACCCCTTAAGCAACAACTACCCCTTTCATCCTTCCATCCACTGCTACCCATTGCCATCAAGTCGATCCCAATTCACAGTGACCCTACAGGACAGAGTAGAACTGCCCCATAGGGTTTCCAAGGCTGTAATCTTTACAGAAGCAGATTGCCACATCTTTCTGTCGTCATCAAGTGGCTGGTGGGTTCAAACCAGCGACCTTTTGGTTAACAGCTGACTGCTTAACCCCTGCACCACCAGGGCTCCTTACATCCACCCCTAGTAACAATATACTTTGGTCTTTATGTATTTGCCTCCTCTAGATCATATAAATGGGACCATATAATATTTGTCCTCTTGTGTCTGACTTATTTCACTCAAATTTTCAAGGTTCATTCATGTTGTAGCATGTATCAGGACTTCATTTCTCCTTATGGCTGACTAATTTTGTTTATCCATTCATCTGTTGATGGACATTTAGGTTGTTTCTACCCTTTGGCTACTGTGAACATTGGTGCACAAGTATCTGTTTGAATCCCTGCTTTCAAGTCTTTTGGGTATATACCTAAGAGTGGAATTACTGGATCATATGGTAATTCCATATTTAACTATTTGAGGAACCTTCCACAACAGCTGCACCATTTTACTATCCCACCAACAATGGAAGAGGATTCCAACTTCTCCACGTTTTTGCTAACACTTGTTGTTTTCTATTTTTCTGATAATAGCCATCCTAGTACGGGTGAATGGTGTCTCACTGGGGTTTTGTTTTGCATTTCCCTAAAGACTAATGAAGTTGAGCATCTTTTCATGTACTTGTTGGTCATTTGTATATCTCCTTTGGTGAAATGTCTATTTAAGTCATTTGCCCATTTTTTTAGGTATTGTTTGTCTTTTTGTTGCTGAGTTGTAGGAGTTCTTTATATATTCTGGATATTAAACTTTTGCTTAAAAGAAAGAAATGAAAGACCAAAATGGATGTCAGAAGAGACTCTGAAAGTTGCTTTTGAATGTAGAGTAGCTAAAGTGAATGGAAGAAATGAAGTAGAAGAGCTGAACAGAAGATTTCAATGGGTAGCTCAAGAAGACAAAGTAAAATATTGTAATGAAATGTGCAAAGACCTGGAGTTAGAAAACCAAAAGGAAAAAGCCCATTTGGCATTTCTCAAGCTGAAAGAACTGAAGAAAAAATTCAAGCCTCGAGTTGCAATTTTGAAGGATTCTATGGGCAAAATATTGAATGATGCAGGAAGCATCAAAAGCAGATGGAAGGAATACACAGAGTCACTGTACCAAAAAAAAAGTGGTCGACGTTCAACCACTTCAAGAGATAGCATATTATCAAGAACTGCTGGTATTGAAGGAAGAAATCCAACCTGCGTTAAAGACAGTGGCGAAAAACAAGACTCCAGGAATTGATGGAATACCAGTTTAGATGTTTCAACAAATGGAGGCAGCACTGGAGATGCTCACTCGTTTATGCCAAGAAATTTGGAAGACAGCTACCTGGCCAATCGACTGGAAGAGCTCCATATTTGTGCCCATTCTAAAGAAAGGTGATCCAGAAGAAAGCAGAAATTATCAAACAGTGTCATTAATATAACACGCAAGTAAAATTTTGCTGAAGATCATTCAAAAGCGGTTGCAGCAGTACATCAAAAAGAAACTGTCAGAAATTCAAGCTGGATTCAGAAAAGGATGTGGAAGGAGGGATAGCATTGCTAATGTCAGATGGATCTTGGCTGAAAGCAGAGCATACCAAAAAGATGTTTACTTGTGTTTTATTGACTATGCAAAGGCATTCAATGGTGGAATCATAAGAAATTATGGATAGCATTATGAAGAATGGGAATTCCAGAACACTTAACTGTGCTCATGTGGCTCCTGTACCTAGACCAAGAGGCAATCTTTTGAACAGAGCAAGGCGATACTGCATGGTTTAAAATCAAGAAAAGTGTGTGTCAGGGTTGCTTCCTTTCCCCATACTTATTCAATCTGTATGCTGAGCAAATAATCTGAGAAGCTGGACTATATGAAAAAGAACCCGGCAACAGGTTTGGTGGAAGACTCATTTACAACCTGGGATCTGCAGATGACACAACCTTGCTTGCTGAAAGTGAAGAGGACTTGAAACACTTACTGATGAAGATCAAAGACCGCTGCCTTCTGTATGGAGTACACCTTAACATAAAAAAAATAAAAATCTTCACAACTGGACCAATAAGCAACATCATGACTAATGGAGAAAGGATTGAAGTTGTCAAGGATTTCATTTTACTTGGATCCACAATTAACACCCATGGAAGCAGCAGTCAGGGAATCAAAGATGTATTGCATTGGTTAAATCTGCTGCAAAAGACCTCTTTAAAGTGTTAAAAAGCAAAGATGTCAGTTTGAGGACTAAGGTGCGCCTGACCCAAGCCATGGTATTTTCGATTCCCTCATATACATGTAGAAGCTGGACAATGAATAAGAGAAGACTGAAGAAGAATTGAAGCCTTTGAACTATGACGTTGGAGAAGAATATTGAGTATACCGTGGACCACCAGAAGAGTGTCTTGGAAGAAGTACAGCCAGAATGCTCCTTAGAAGCGAGCATGGCGAGACTTCGTATCATGTACTTTGGCATGTTATCAGGAGGGACCAGTCACTGGAGACGGACATCATGCTTGGTAAAGTAGAAGTCAGTGAAAAAGAGGAAGATCCTCGACCAGATGGATTGACACAGTGGCTGCTGCAATGGGCTCAAACATAGCAATGATTGTTGGGATGACGCAGGACCAGGCATTGTTTCGTTCTGTTTTACACAGGGTCGCTATGAGTCGGAACCGACTCAGCAACACCTAACAACAACAAAACAACAAACTTTGTTAGATATAGAGCTCCCAAATATTATCTACCATTCTGTAGGTTGTCTCTTCAGTTTGTCGATAAAGTTCTTTGATGTGCAAAAAATTTTATTTTTAATGGAGTAAATGTATCTATTTTGTTGTTGTCATTGCTGCTGCTTGTGCTTTTGGTGTCGTATTTAAGAATCCATTGGTAAAAACTAGGTCCTGAAGCATTACTCCTATGTTTTCTTCTAAGAGTTTTATGGTTTTAGTTCTTATATTTAGGTGGTTGATCCATTTTGGGTTAATTTTTGTATATGGTATGAGGTAGGGGTCCAGCTGCATTCTTTTGCATGTGGATAACTAGTGGTCCTAGCAGCATTTGTTGATGAGACAGACTATTCTTTCTCCATTGAATGGACTTAACACTATTGTTGAAAATCAATTGACCGTTGATGTATACTTTTTTTTTCTGGACTCTCAATTCTATTTCATTCATCTATATGTCTATCATTATACCAGGACCAGATTGTTTTGATTATTGTAGCTATAGTATGCTTTGAAATAGGGACTTCTGAGTCCTCATTCTTTGTTCTTCTTTTTCAAGATAGCTTTGGTTATTTGAGGCCCCTTGTAGTTCCATATAAATTTGAAGATTGGATTTTCCATTTCTACAAAGAAGGCTGTTGAAATTTTTAGGGATTGCACTGACTCTATAGATTACTTTGTGTAGTATTGACATCTTAACAATATTAAGATATCCAATCCATAAATGTGGACTGTCCTTCCATTTATTTAGGTCTTCTTTAATCTCTTTTAATAATGTTTTGTAGTTTTCTTTGTATAAGTCTTTTACTTCCTTGCTTAAATTTATTCCTAGATATTTTATTCTTTTAGATGCGATTATAAATGGAATTGTTTCCTTAATTTCCTTTTCAAATTGCTCATTTCTGATGTATAAAAACACAGCTGAGTTTTCTGTGTTGACCTTGTATCCTGCCACTCTGCTAAATTTATTAGCTCTAGTAATTTTCTTGTGGATTCTTTGGGGTATTATACTTATAAGATCATGTTATCCTTGAAAAGGGATAGTTTTAGTTCCTGATTTGGCTACCTTTTATTTTTTTCTTCCTAATTGCTCTGGCTAGAACTTTCAGTACAATATTGAATAGCAGTGGTGAGAGCACCCTTGTCTTGTTCCTGATCTTAGTGAGAAAACTCTCAGTCTTTCTCCACTGAGTATGTTGTTAGCTGTGGGTTTTTCATAAATGTCCTTTACTAGATTGAGAAATATTCATTCCAGTTCTAGTTTGTGGAGTGTTTTTATTATGTTCGTGCCATTTTTACAAGTATGCTTCTACTGGAGTGGTTGGAGCTGGAAACCTGACTGTTATAGGTTGAAAATGTTAGGAAATGGAGACAACGAATGTAGACAAATATTCGTGAAGGAAATGAGAATGTGGGAGAGAAAAAGGGAGAGGGAGATGACTTAAAAATACAGGAGAGAGAAGATGTGTGAGTTCAGGGAAGGAGGACCTGGAGAACTGAGGAGAGTGGCAATGATTTGGCGAAGCCACTTTAGGGAAAGGGAGAGGGATCTGACCAGGGAAATAGAAAAAGACTGCTGAGCAAGCAGAGGCACTTAAGCAAGTTATTAGCTGATGCAGTACTCATAGAGTTTATCTACAAAATGAAGGAGACTGGAGTTTGAACACCATGAAGTAGGTATTTGGGTATGAGGAAGTAAGAAAATATAAGGGTAACAGATTATATTAAAGTGGCAGATTATACAATTATGGAAGTTTTATGTGATGACTAGGTCTAGGATGTGGTCCAGAAAATGGGAGGATGAACAAGTTCACTGGAGTCCAGGGGTTAAGAAGTGTTGATGGTAGAGGTTGGAATGGGTTGTCCACGGGATGATCACTCCTTTGAACATCTATACTACCTTACCTAATTGAGAGAAAGGAGTTGGACTGGAAGCTCCACTGGGTTGGTTTTCAGGAAGCTAATGGTATTATCTTCTTTCATGGACAATATAGTGGTAAGGATGGGTTAAGCCATAAATATCAGAAAGCCTAAAACAAACTGGTTTAGTCAACATAGAAATTTGTGAGATAATCAGGTTCAGGACCAGTTTGATCAAGAGACTTCAGATCTGTTCCTCAGATGTTCTCCAGGTTGGCTCTTCTTTTTGTATGTGAGCTTAATTCTTATGCTGCTTTCCTTCTGGTGGGAGTGTTCCAGGCTTTACATAACATATTGTGATATAAGAGGGAGAGAGGGAACTCTCTGTTCCAGAATTCTAAGCAGAAGTTACGAGATACACTGTAATTGGACTGCTTAGATCACATGGCTAACTAACCCTGATCCATTGACTATGGCAAAAGCAATGAGGGGAACTGGTAGGTTTCAGACAACCAAAGCCCACACTTGGTACTGGAGGTGGGATTAGCATTCCATAAGTACTTGTGCTGCACAGAGCACAAGAAATTACTTAAGGTGAAATCAGGGCTTCCTAACAAGGGGGATACAACTGCAAGGAGGTCGTTAACTTTGACCAGTTCGCAGAATGTTGAAACATCACATTTTTTTCTTTTAACAGTTTTATTAAGATATAATTGACATATAACAAACTGCAGATGTTTAAAGTTTGCTATGTGCTAAGTTTTACCTATGTGTATACCTGACACACTGATTTCAACTGACCATCTGTTTAATGTATTATTTGATGTGTTTCTCCAAGTATGATGATGATAACCTCCCCATCCTATGGTATTTTAGAATTTATTACTTGCTTTTCTATGATTACCTCATTTTTAGGCAAATAATTTGTACCTTCTACGTTTGTTTGCCAAATGCCACCTTACAAGCTATTTTCATAAGCACCATTATGCCAATTTTTTTTACATGTTGCTGTAAAAAAAAATTAGCATAGTGTGCTTGCAAAAATACCTCAGGCGGGGTGACGGGAACGGTTGGCAAACCAACGTAGAAGGCATGAATTATTTGCCTAAATATGGTACTCTGATAATATTGCAAAAAGGAATTTCATTCTCATTTTACATATTAGGAAGTTGAGACCTGTAGTTGTAGAGCAACTAGTCCAAGGACAATGAAGCCAGTCCTATAAAACAGGTCTCCAGACTCCCAGCCCAGTGATTTCACAGTTGAACCAACCATCTGTTTCTGTAGTCAGAGTGTATGTGAAGATAATTTTTCTCTAACAAACTAATTGGCTTACCAGGGACCAAATCCAGGGCTTTGTCCCAATTAACTATATTGTCTTGACTGATACTGACCAGGCCATGTGCTGGATCTAGGACGAATGTCTATCAGGACATCCAGCCCACTAGCAGTCATTCAGTTAACACATTGGCCTCAAGTGGCATGTCTTGGTGATGGCCAGGGAGAGCCTGGGTAAAATGGAAAATGTGACCAGCATCTGTGTGGCTGCTTCTCAATCCAGGCCAGTTACTGCCAGGAGAACATCACTTCTTGGCTGTCCTGCCAAATATGGCTGGACTGGGATGCCTGGGCATGTGAGCCAGATATTCAGTGCAGGGATTGGTGGGGGAAAGGAGATTACCTCACTTGTGTCTGCAGGGTTCCAGAGAAGAAATGCATTGATAGCTGTGACTCTGATGACTTTGGGCCTACTGTGAGCCACTGAAAGGATGTGTTGATTACCTTTCTGAGGTTACAGATGTTGTTGTTAGCTGCTGTTGAGTCAGACCCTGACTCATGGTGACCCCATGCACAATGGACAGAAATGCTGCCCAATTCTGTGCCATTCCCATGATTGGTTGCAGATCAGATCATTGTGATCCATAGGGTTGTCATTGACTGATTTTCAGACGTAGATTATCAAGTGTTTCTTCTACAGATGGATGGTGGCTATGTATGAGGTGCATTGGCTGGGAATGTAACCCACGTCTTCTGCATGGAAGGTGAGAATTCTTCTCATGAGGTGTTGAATCACCGATGCCTTATGAGATCACAGATTAAAAAAAAAAAAAAAAATCAAAAAAACCCTTGCTATCAATTCCAACTCATAATGACCTTAGAGGACAGAGTAGAACTGCCCCATGGAGTTTCTAAGGCTGTAATCTTTATGGAAGCAGATTGCCACATCTTTTTTCCAAAGAGCAGCTTGTGGGTTTGAACCACTGACGTTTCAGCTGGCAGCTGAGCACTTTAACCACTGTGCCACCAGGGCTCGGTCACAAATAATAAAGCTATTTATTACAAAGTAAAATCAACTGGAAGTTCGTATCTATCTGTGGTTCTCAATCTTAATTGCACATTCAAATAACCCAGGATGGTATGAACAGGTACCCAGGTCCAAGGTCCCCTTTTCCCCCTCACCAGATCTTGGTTTAATTGGTCTCAGGTGAGACCCAGGCCTTCAGGACATTGCCAAAATTCCCAGACAATTCTAGGGTGCTCGTGGCTTGGAGTAAGGACCATTGATATAAATAACCCCTTTACCCAGGGGCTTTAGTTGTTTCTGGTAAAAAGGCATTTTCTCTTACATATGTGTTGAAGGACCATTCTCCTGAAATCTGAATCCTTTTTACCTTGTCATAGTATTTGTGTCTCCTTGCTTAATTGAAACATAATATTTCTCTGACATTTGGAGCAGGGGCCCAGTGATGTTGGGTTGCTAGAAAACAAGCTGTCATGTTTTTAACAAATGGCTCTATTTTATTAACTTTACAGTGGAAGGGGGCCTTTTGCCAAACGTCAGTTCTTTTCTTTCCCGTTTGTCATGTACAATGGAAGGAGTTATGTTGGCTGGGTTTCTCTGGTCCCAAAGAAAAGAGCTACACTGAAGTCCTTGGGAACATGTTTGTTTACTGCTGGTGGACAGCAACTTCCAACTTCCCTCTAGGCAGTGAGGTTTCAAATCTTTTTGAGGGGCCCATCCTAGGTCCCATGTACTGTGATCACCAAAGATTGCCTTAGAAAGAGGCTACAGATGCCTATTCCTAGGTCCGTGTTCAAACACAGACTCGAAGGGATGCCTTGGAAACATATATGCCCTGCTCTTTCAGAAGCAAAATGCCAGGTGCCTACAGCTCAGCTCTGAGCCAGTTTTAATCATGATGGGATTGGCTCTTGTGAAAATGTCAAGGCCCTAATTCAGATGTTGGGGCCACTCTCCAAGTCTGGGAAAAGTGCACGTGTGTTAGAATCCTAGCCCCTGTACTTGGAGATGTAATCCTGTTTGGGATTAGTTTTCCTTGTTCTGTCAAGGAGGCCATACCAGTGTAGTGTGTGCCGTAAACCTAATCACTTCTGGGTTATAAAAAGAGCGGCTTAGACACAGAAGAAAACACAGCCAGGGGAAGATAGATGCCACGTGAAGATCGCCAAGGAACCCAGCAAAGCCAGGGCTACAGAAGCTGAAATAGATGAGGAAGGCCCACCCCCGCCACCTTAGAGCCACATCCTGAGTTTGGACTACTAGCCTACCAAGCTGTGAGAAAATAAATTTCTATTCTTTAAAGCCTTTTTGGTATTTCTGTTACAACAGCGCTAGGTAACCAAGACAACATGGAGCCCAAATATAGAATAAAAAGTAGGTCCCATTTAAACCTGCTTAGTCTCAACTACCCTGGGGATTCTGGTTACCAGATTGGAAACTTCTGGCCTGCCGTGGTGGCCCCAAGAACTCCCTTATCCTGTGATGGCACAGAGGGGGTCTGCTCAGTCACCCCAGCTCTGGTGGGCACCCCTTTGAGAGAATGATGAGCCCCTGGGCCCTGGGATACCCAGGCCCCTCATCAGCTTCCTCTTCCTGTCTGTACAGGGTCATTAGGCAAGTTGACCCAAGTCTGAGAGGGGCCAGAGCAGACCCCGCGTGGCACCTTCTCCTCAGCTCAGACAGTGGCTGGCAGGGGCAGGCCCTAAGCAGTCCCATGCGAGGCTGGTGGCAGGACCCTGGGAGGGCCTGTGCTCCAGAGCATAACCCAGTGAGCTTCCTCACCCTGCCCAACCGCACAGGGGACAACCTCCTGCCAGTGCCTATGGTGCTGTGATCTCAAAGCTCTGGCCCCAGATGGCCTTGGCTTTGTGTGCCTCTGGCTGCGTGGGCGTTTCTTCATCCAGGCTTCCCGAGGCTGCAGAGAAAGTGCCCGAGCCCTGTTTCCCACCCCTCTAACAACAGGGACGTTGACTTCAGGGGTGTTCCAGGTCCTTCTTGTTTCAGCAGGAGGATCCTGTGTGTTTGATCTAAATCTGGTCTCCCGCTGCAGAGACCCAAACAATCTAAGTCAAAACAGTATTAACAGGAAACCTGTTTCTCAGGGCCAAGAATGCAGTGGAAGTAGCTCCAAGTCTTTAATTCTGATAGCAGCACCATTTAGGGAGGCCTTTTACCTGAGAGGAACAATAAGTGGAACTCTGTCCCCAAATCTTCTGGCCCTGCTTTCTCACCCTCTGCCGGACCTTGTGGGCCTCCTGAAGCCTCCTGGGCACAGGGTGCGGATGGCAGATGCTCCTCGCTGTCTAGAGCTTGCAAATGTCGCCCATGGAGCCGCTCAGTTGAAAACTTGGGATTTAACTGAGTGAATTGACCCAGGTATTTTTGTTTGATGGGGATAACTGATTTTAGGACAAAAAAAATGCTGGCTTTTAAGGCACTTTATTTCGCTGTGTTTTGTTTGTGAATTCACCCAAAAACTCATCACACAGAGACAACAACAGCAAAAGCTTTGTGGGAACTTTCAATATTTCTTTACATGCATATGCGCGCACACACACACAGGACACAAACACACACAAATATGCATACATGTACACATGCACAGACACACCACACATACATACACATATGTGCACCCATATGCACACACACACCACACACACACAAACATGCAAACACACAGGCACACACATGCCACATACATGCACACACAAAGACACACACCACACACATATGCATACACAGACACACATCACACACACTCCTACACACGACATCCCACATGCACACACATGCACACACATGCTCATGCATACACAGTCACACACACACCACACTCACACACATACACGCGCATGGGTGTGCACGCACACACCCTTTAATGGGTTTGGGCACCTACTTTTTCTCTCTCTCAGCCTCCCATTTTCCTTCCTCTAGAGGCAACCACCGCTGTCAGCTACTGGAGCTCTGTACACGTACAAGCAAGTAGACGTTTATTTCCATGGGGTTTTCTATGTGAGCAGTATCATAGCAAAATACTCTTCTGGGTCTTCCTTTTTTTCACCTGACAGTATATTGTGGAGAGCCTTCCGTATCAGTACATACAGGACAGCGTCATTCTCTTCAAAAGCTGCAGAACATTCCACTGTTTGATGGCACTGGACTTGATTCAGATCCCTATCATGTTCATTTAGATTGCTTCCAGACTTTTGATATAAAAGAAAACAGTACTCACCATTTCTCACTTCCTAGAGCCGGGATTACCGGATCTGAGGGTTAGCATCACGAGGGCGCTTGCCAGCTTGCTGTCCACATAACTGGGTTGCTCTCGCGTGGGTGCTGTGTGGGTGGGTGCTAACTTCTCCATGCCATTGCCCACACAGGTCGCTATCGCAGTTTCTACAGTTTGCCAATCTCATAGCTGGAAAATAGCACGCCTAGCTTTGCTTTACATTTCTTCTAAGAGTGAGATTGGGCATCTTTTCACATATTTGAAAATATTTGCGTTTTATTTTCTGGGAATTGTCCATGTTATTTGCTCATTTTTCTACAGGGTTGTTGGCATCTCTCTTTCTTTCCTCTCTTTTTGATTGCAAAGTCCTTATTTTATTGTATTTATTTTTTGACTCAAAATAATAGAAATTTATTCTCTCACAGTTCTGGAGGCCAGAAGTCTGAAATCAGTATCACTGGACTAAATCAAGGTGCCAGAAGAGCTGTGCTCCCTCTGGAGGCACCAGGGGACAATCTTTCCTTGCCTCATCCAGCTCCTGAGGGTTCTAGGCATTTCTTGGTTTGTGGCTGGATAACTTCAATCTCTAGCTCCATCTTTTTTTTTTTTTTGGTTTAATTTTATTGTGTTTTAGGTGAAAGCGGCCCAGTGGTTAAGAGCTACGGCTGCTAACCAAGCAGTTCAAAACCACCAACCACTCCTTGGAAACCCTATGGGACAGTTGTACTCTGTCCTATAGGTTCGTTATGAGTCAGAACTGATTCTATGGCAACAGGTTTGGTTTTGGTTTTTTAGGTGAAAGTTTACAGCGCAAATTAGTTCCTCATTCAAAAATTGTTTTGTTTTGTGATATTGGTTGCAATCCCTGAAATGCGTCAGCACTCTCCCCCTTTCCCTTTACACGTGAGGTTCCCCGGGTCCTGTTGTCCAGGCTTCCTGCCCCTTACGGCTTTCTCAGCTTTGCTTTTGGGCAGCTGTTGCCCATTTGGTCTCGTATACTTGATTGAACTAAGAAACACGTTCCTCACGTGTGTTACTGTTTGTTTTATAGGCCTGTCTAATCTTTGCCTGAAAGGCAGACTTCTGAAATGGCTTCAGTTCTGAGTTAGCAGGGTGTCCAGTGGCTATAGTCTCAGGGGTTCCTCCAGTCTGTGTCAGACCAGTAAGTCTGGTCTTTTTTTTTGCGAATTTGAATTTTGTTCTACATGTTTCTCCCGCTCCGTCTGGAACCCTCTGTTGCGATTCCTGTCAGAGCAGTTGGTGGTGGTAGCCGGGCACTGTCCAGCTCTTCTGGGCTCAGGTAGGTGGAGGCTGTGGTTCATGTGCTCCCTTAGTCATTTGGACTAATATTTTCCTTGTATCTTTAGTTTTCTTCGTTCTCCTTTGCTCCAAATGTGATGGGGGCAATAGATATATTTTAGATGGCTGCTTGCAAGCTCTTAAGACCCCAGATGCTACTCGTCAACATAGGATGTAGAACGTTTTCTTTATAAACTGTGTTATGCCATTTGACCTAGACGTCCCCCAAGACCATGGTTTCCAGCCCTCAGCCCCAACAACTTGGTCCCTCAAGGTGTTCGGATGTGTCTAGGAAGCTTCTATGACTGCCTTGGTCAAGTTGGGCTGACTTCCCTTATATTGTGTGTTGTCTTTTTTTTGCAACAAAGTTAGTGATTTCCCGTCCTCACCCCTCCCCTCCCTTGTCACCATCAAAGATTGTTTTTTTCTGTGTGTAAACCTTTTCTTGTTTTTTTTTTTTTTTTTTTTTTTAAATCTTTACTCCTTTACTTCTTCTTAGCCAAACAAGAATGGAATCTAAAGAGCTGCTCACGATACAGAATTTCCTTTTCTTTTTATTCCCCTGCCTCACTGACAGTCTGCTTCCTGCAAATATGGCTTAACCACCTTTGTACATAAAATATTGTACAAAAAATAGTGATTCCTCATTCAGCCTGGTCTCAGACCAGGTCCAGGGTAGTGCCTCCCACCAGCCCGTGCACTCAAATCCCTTGGTTGTCATCAAGAGATGATTGATCTTGCACAGCAATTGTGCCACTCACCTGGGAGAACTCTGCTTTTGCAGGCTTTTATTTGTAAAGATTTGCAGCTGCAGACATTCTTTCCTTTTTAATCGTCCTGTGTTTGCCTTAAATGCTTTTAGAAGCCGTCCTTTCTATTTTGTGCTTTGTAACTTCAGATTTTTCCCTACCGTTTCAAGGATGGAGTTGGCAGTTGTGTTTTTGACTTCAATTTCTTAGCTTCGTGTGATTTCTTAAAGGAGTGAGGGGAAACGCTGACTTTACTCATCTTTTGTTTTCACACTTGCTATGTAGTTTACATTAGCTTCATCTTGTTTAACACTACTTTAACACAAGTTACCATCTATTTTTGAGATGAATGTCGTGTGTCCTCTTTTAGGTGGTGATGAACAGTAAGTCATTTTTTCTCTACCAAGAAAATTTTCGCTTATTTTTTTACTTTCTCCTATAGACAGAAATAATACACACACACAGAGTCACATCCCATCCCCACTACACACAAAACAGAAAACAAAAGATGACAAGACCATTTGTCTGGTATAAGAGTAAATATACGTGGGATGAATGCTATGACAAACGCAACTGTCTAAAGCAAATCAAAGACACGTGTTAAAAGGTAGACTTATTGATTCTTCAGGTTTTGATAGTCTATGAGTAAATTTCATGAAAATAGTGCAAGACACAGTCCTCGAAAACAGTGCAAAATCAGCCCCTGAAAACCCTGGGGAGCACATTTCTACTCTGACACACGTGGGGTCCCCATGAGCTGGAGTTGACTCAATGGCAACTGGCGTAGCTGGTACTCACCTTTTAATTTTATCTTTTAATTTTAGAGACAACCACAAGTAAGAGAATATAGTCTTGGACAGCAGACAACTTTTAGAAATTATACCACTCTTTCCATTTTGTGCCACCTCACTCCCCCGCCCTGCCCAATTGCCAGAGAGACTGGGATTCACTCAATTCTTTTTCCATCTTTTTTTTCATTTATTGCAATTCTTACATTTTGAAGTGTCAGGATCTGAGGGAATATCAGACAGGAGACTGTTCTTACATTCTAATTTAAATTAATTCTATTAATGTGTTTAAGGTAGAGACTCCCTGCTTTAGAGGTGGCTGGTTCAATGGTTCAGCCTCTGTGTCCTGTCAAGAGTATGAGTTGGGATCTGTTACTTGTGAACCATAAACAACATTCAGACTGGCTGATGGGGGTGGGAGGGAGAATTGGCAGAGGTGATCCCTGCTAAGGAAAATGTTTTCTTGGTTTGGCCAGGCTACTATATTTTTAATTGACATGTTTCCAAGACCCAAGAGCAGTGTTGGGTGAAACAAACAGTTCTCTATACTCCACCCAGGGAGCAACAGTTCATCACCACAGCCAAAGAGAATGAGCTGCATCTGTTGAAGCTTCTTCTTAGTTTACAATTCTGTGGTGTGGAAAATTGCTATTTTCTTTCTTTCGCCCTTCAAACATTATCAGATAACCCATTGTGTTATGTTATTTGGTGTATAATCTGCTAGACAGGCAACATTTTTCTTCTGCAAAGAGGAAGAATTGTTACCTCAGATTTTAGCCAATCTGCTAATATTTGGAATCCATGGATACTAGCTGCATCTAGATTCGTTACTGGACATTTGCCACGGTTACTGAGTAAAAATGATAATGAAAATAATGGGAAGGATAATAGTTAACAATTATATAGCACTTACTATACACCAGGCATTCTTCAAAGCACTTTATTTTTATTAATTTATTTAATCCTCACAACAAATGGAGGGACCTGTTGTTACTTCCATTTTACAAATGAGGAAATGGTGGCATAGAGAGGTTAAGAAACTTGTCTGAGTTTACACAGTCAGTAAGTTAGTGGTGCAAGATTGGAATCCAGGGCATCTGGCTCCTACTGCTGTGAAAAACACTTTGTGTGTGTGTGTGTGCTTGTGTGTGATGTGTATACATACGAGGACATTTACTTGCATACATATCGTACTGAGAGAATTTATTGGGTCAGGAAATTAAATTAATAAGTTCATCAGTTAACAATTATTTTTAATGAGCATCAATTGAGATTGGTTCTTAGATTCCTGAAAGACTGGGGTGATTTGGGGTTGACCCACAGCTGGGCCTAGGGATACTTGGAAGTTTTTATTTTTTAGATGCTTGTCTGCTATTTCCCTTTTCATCCAGTCAGGTTTTAAAGGTTATTTCATGGGGGAATTTATAACAAAATGGAATTTGGAAGATGTTATTAATAATAATAAATTTACCATCCCATAGGGATTATTCAGAAAGCAACACATCATACAGCCCCCTTTCCAAACTAGAACCTCAGTGTGTGATTGGAGCTACGGCTAAGGAGGTTGTCTGAGTGATCACAATTACTGTTGCTTGCTAGGGACGGTGAGTATTTTAGACCTAGTTCTTGTCCTCACAGACCTGAAAAATCTACCCTTAAAAGAGACATATGACAACTTTTGGCTACTTGGTATAATTTTGTTTTATATCTCATGGATGAGTTTTTTTTTCCCTTAGAAATTTCCTGTGCTTCCACCAAACGGAGTCTTCGCAAAGACATTTCAGGGAGCTGAGTTTACAAATTTACTACGATTGATTTGTGCCATCGCTTTTCCAATCTCCTGCCAGTGTTCAGTTCTGTACTGCAGAATACAGAAAGCTAAAAACCGTATTTCCCAGTCTCCATTGCACCTAGGATTCCAGATAAGGTTTATGGTCCACCAATCAGCTGTGTTCATTCAAGACTTAAATTTGGAACGGAGATTAGTGGCAAGAGAGGCACAGCATAGGAATCCATTTGCTGGTATGGGTTGTAGCAAAGGAAGCATGTTCTGGAACCAAAACTCTAACAGTGAAAATGACATCCTAAAGTCACTAGAAAGAACTCTTTTCTTTGTAAGATATGCTACGAACCTGGTATATGGTTAGGTTTACTCATTTCAATTTGTTTTAGGAATTGCTTAAAAATTTTTTTTTCTTGTAAAAATATAGATGACATAACATTTACTAATTCAACGTCTTTCACGTGTACAATTCAGGGACACCACACACATCAGTCATGCTGTGTAAGGATAGGAATTGTGCTTTTTAATTAAAAAATTTTATTTAAAACATTTCATATTTTCAAAGTCAAAACCATGTCACTAGTATATTCAGAGGAGTCTGACTTCCATTCTTACGCTCCCCACCCTGTTTTTCTTTCCTTTTTAGGCAACAATTTTTAAATTACTTTTCAGTTTGTATTTCCAGTCTCTCTTTTTGCAAATATGAGAAAATACATTTGTGTTTGTATTTTCCTCCATTTCTTACAAAAAACATAGTTTCTATTTTTACTGTTATACATCTTGCCTTTTTTTCCTTAACAACATGTTACTGAGATTGTTTCACATCAGAATATAGAGATCATTCCCATTCTCTTGTCTGATTGCATTGGATCAAAAAAAAAAAAAAAAATTCAAAACCAAACCAAACCAAACCCATTGCCATCGAGTCAATTCTGACTCATAGTGACCCTATAGGACAGAATAGAACTGCCCTATAGGGTTTCCAAGGAACAGCTGGTGGATTTGAACGGCCAGCCTTTTGGTTAGCAGCCATAGCTCTTAACCATTGTGCCACCAGGGTTTCCAATTGCACTGGATAGTACCTCTAACATGATGACCTTAGTGGCGAAACCTCTATTCCACATTGAGTAAGAGGCAGGCTTTGGGGCTGAGATGTACATATATGAAATCATGTCAAGGAAGTATCTGTCAGTTATTCCTTATTGAATATTTTTGAAATCAGAAATATGTGTCCGATTTTTCAAATGGAGACAGAAACCAAGTCGGTTATTTTAATAAAGAAAATTTAATATAAAGAATTGTTAACTAATTGAAAAGACAAAAAGGAACTACTAAGGTGTCTGGGAGGTAGCAGAAATGTAAGAATCAGCTACCACCTGGAGGACTGGGGGAACAAAGGAAAGAGGAGGTGCCCCATGAAACGGATGCCTCTGAGAAGGGGTGCACTGCTTGACTGGCACCTGTGTTTCTGAATCTGGAATCCAGATCGCTGAAGATGGGGGCACCGGCTGGCTGGAGGAGCAAGCTCCCCACCCTCCACGCCCCAACAAAACAAACCCGACCCATAGGCCCTTTAAGGCAGAGTAGAACTGCCCCATAGGGTTTCCAAGGAGCCGCTGGTGGATTCCAACTGCCAAACTTTTGGTTAGCAGCCCGACGCCTAACTACCGCGCCACCAGTAGAAAAACAGCAGACTGGATTCATGCGTTACTAGAACAAATGGAGGTTTAACAGGGAGGAGTTCCAAGAGTCTTTTTGTAGACCCCTAACATTTTCTGAGTGGATGATCATGTTTTCTGGGACTAAAGACAGTCTCTATTCTTCCTTTCCAATCTGGATGTCTTTCCTTTCTTTTCCTTGCTTTATTGCACTGGCTAGAATCTCCTGTATAATGTTGACTAGAAGTTATGAGAGTGGGCATCCTTGGCTGGCTCCCAGTCTTAGGGGGTGGAATTCGGTCTTTCACCAGTAAGTACCTTAGTTACAGGTTTTTAAAATAGATGCCCTTTATCAGGTTCCTTTCTATTCCTATCTATGTCTAGTTTGCTGGAAGTTTTTATCAGGAATGGATGTTGGCTTTTGTCAAATGCTTTTTCTGTGTCTATTGAAGTGATAATACACTTTTTCTTTTTTTAATTTGTTAATGTGGTGAATTACATTGACTGACTTTTAAATGTTAAACCGGCTTTGCATTCCTGGGATAAATCCCACTTGGCCATGATATATACTTTTTATTGTTGGATTCAATTTGCAATTTTTGAAAATGAATTTTTAAATCTATGCTCATGAGGAATATTGGTTTGTGCTTTTCTTGTAATGTCTTTGATGTGTTTTGGTGTGAGAGCGATGCTGGACGCACCGAAGAATGAGCGAGTATTCCCTCCTCTTCAATTGTCTGCAAGAGTTTGTGATTTCTTCCTTAAATGTTTGGTAGAATTCACCGGTGACATCATCTGGGCCTGGAATTTTACTTGTGGGAGGTTTTTAACTACAAATTCAATTTCTTTATACATAAGTTTTTTTTCAGGTTATCTATTTTTTCTCGAGTGATTTTGGTAGTATGTATCTTTCAAGGAAATTAGCCATTTCACTGAAGTTGTCACATTTATTAGCATAATATTACTCATGATATTACCTTATTTAAAAAAAATCTGTATGATCTGTAGTGATTTCATCTGTATCATTCTCGATGCTAGAAGGAAGCTTTTCTTCTCTTTTTTTTTCCTTAGCAGCCTGGCTAGACGTTTATCAATTTTATTGCTCTCCTCAAAGAACCAGCTTTTTGTTTCCTTAAAAAATTTTTCACTTACTTTGTTTTCTGTGTTATTGATTTTTTACTCTGATCTTTATTATTTCCTTTAATGTGCTTACTTTGGGTTTAGTTTGCTCCTCTTTTTCTAATTTCTTAAGGTGGAAGCTGCGACCACCGACTGGAGAACTTTCTTTTTTTCTAACATCCGCATCAGTTGCTATAAATCACCACCTAAGGACTACTTTAGCTGCCTGCCACAAATTACTTTATTTTCATTCAGTTCAAAATACTTCCTAATTTAATTCTGGCTTCTACATAGACCAGTTGGTTATTTAGAAAGTGTGTTATTTCGTTTCTAAATATTTGAGAATTTTCTAGAGATCTTTGTTATTGATTTCTAATTTAATTGCATTTGGTTTGAGAACATAGTTCGTATAACTTGAATCTTTTAAAATTTATTAACACTTGTCTTATGTTGCAGAACACGGTCTGTCTTGGTGAATATTCATTGTATACTTGAAAAGAATGGATATTCTGCTGTTTTTGGGTGGATTTTTCTATGAAATCCTTACTGATTTTGTAGTCTCCTTGTTCTATCAATTCTTGTGAAGCAGTGTTAAACTCTTTGTCTACAACGGCTTCATATATTGTGAAGCAGTGTTAAACTCTTTGTCTATAATGGCTTCATATATTGTGAAGTTCTGTGACTAGTTGCACAAATGTTTATAACTGTTATTTCCTCTTGATGAATTGACCCCTTTATCATTTTGAAATTGCCTTGTTCATCTCTGATAATATTCTTTGCTCTGAAATCTACTTTGTCTGATATTAATATAGACTATCTAGCTTTCTTTTGATTAGTGTTGACCAAAACCAAACCAAACCCATTGCTATCGAGTTGATTCCAACTCATAGCAACCCTATAGGACAGAGTAAATCTGCCCCATAGGATTTCCAAGGAGAGCCTGGTGGATTTGAACTGCTGACCTTTTGGTTAGCTGCCATAGCCCTTAACCACTGCACCACCAGGATTTCCTTGATTAGTGTTAGCCTGGTATATCATTTTACTTTTAACCCTTTTGTGTCTTTCTATATAAAGCAAATTTATTGTAGGTGGCATATAGTTGCATCTTGCTTTTTTTAAACCTAATTTGATGATTTTCTGTCTTCTGATTGGGGTACTTAGACCTTCTATATTTAATGTCATTATTGATATAATTTAATTTCATGATTTAATGCCATTTAATGTTAGGTTTAAATCTATCATCTTATTTGTTTTATACTTGTCTCATCTGTTCTTTGTCCTTCTTTTTCTGTCTACTTTTGGAATAATTAAATATTGCATATGATCCCATTTCAGGTTCTTTTTTGGTCTACAGCTATGATTCATTGTTTTGTTATTTTAGTGATAGCTTTAGAGTTTACAGTATACATCTTTAGCTTATGAAAGTCTACCCTGATAGCAACTAACAACAATAACAACAGCAACTTAGTTTCTGTGTCTCGTTATAAGGATGTGTGTGTGGGTGTCATAGGAGCATTCAACACCTATGCAGCTGCTATGATTCTTTTTCAGAGTCCTCCTTATAGGTTTTCAAGCTCTTGGTGTTTCTGTTTGCTTGTTTTTTTTTTTTTGGTTTTCATAGTTGTGCAAACTCTGCTCGACTACTAAATGTTGAAGCAGCCCTGGTGGCGCAGTCGTTAAGTGCCCAGCTGCTAATTCAAAGATTGGTGATTTGAACCCACAGTCACTCCATGGGAGAAAAATGTGGCAGTCTGCTTCCACAAAGATTTACAGCCTTGGAAACTCTATGTGGGCAGTTCTCCTATGTCCTATAGGGTCACTATGAGTAGGAATAAACTCAACGGCAATGAGTTTTTTGGGTACTAAAAGTTGGTGGTTTGAATCCGCCTAGTGGCATCACAGAAGAAAGGCCTGTTGATCTGCTTCTGTAAAGATTACAGCCAAACAGCCCCTATGGAGCATAGTTCTACTCTGTAACACACAGCTCGATGGCAGCGGGTTTTCTTTCTTTCTTTGGTTTAGGATACTTTGGCAGTCTCTCGTTTTCCTAACCCAAGTCTCATAGCTGCCGACCTCACGCAGTCCTGTTCACCCACCTCCCTTCCTCGGATTCATGGAGAACCTTCCACCTAGGTTTGCTGAAGATGCTACCCATGGATTCCACCCCCACCCCCGCCACTGCCATGTTTAATCTGTCTGTTTTTAAGAGGGTGTTTGGCAAATTAAAAACTACACTGCTGGTGTTGTCAACCATATTACTGGAACTTCATGGATATATATTTTTTTGATTTACAAAAGTGGTATCATATCATAAATATGTCTGTATAATTATGCAACTTCCTTTTTCACACTAAAATTATTTTTGAAATCAATCCATGTCGATACATGTAAGTATATATAAAACATATAGATACACATATGTATATATGATTTCTTATAACTGTGTGATATTTTTCCATTGTATCAGTATAAAACCCCATTGCTGATGAGTCAATTCCAACTCTTAGTGACCCTATAGGACAGAGTAGAAATGCACCATAGAGTCTCCAAGGAGCACCTGGTGGATTCAAACTGACAACCTTTTGGTTAACAGCCATAGCTCTTAACCACTACGCCACCAGGGTTTCCTGTATCTGTATACCACATTTAATTTACCAATTTCCTTATTCATTTACATTTCTGCTATTTCAAATTTTTCACTATAACAAAAAAAAACTGCCATAAAAATTCTGGTATATTTTTCCTTGTGCTGATGTGTGAGAGTTTCTATACTATACATGTGTGAGAGTATACTTTAGTATTTACTTCTAAAAAATTCACCTTAAATCTTTTAACATTTAAATAACATGAAAGGGCTTTGTAAATGGAACATGGTATGTAATTGTTAGGTGCTTTAGTTATCTGAGAATCTGGCATTCTTTTCAGATTTTTACAAAAACCCTCTAACTTTTCGATATCCATTCTTTTGGACAGGAAAGACCTATTTTAAAAAAAAAATTACAGCTTATCAAAGTAACTAACTCATTTCTCTTTACATATTCCTTGAATCTGCCATCTTTCCCTCTAATGACTCAACATATACACATAAAGGCGTGCACGTGCACACGTGCATATACCCCACAGAGCTACTGCTTCCTTGCGTGAAAATCTCTGCGTTGGAGTTTCTCTGATTGCTACCCTTCTAGTTTGCGTCTAATCAAATATTCCAAAAAAGAAAGAGGAAGAGTACACTGGATTCCAAAAACAGAGAGGGAGGGTATACTTTCAGGCCTTTTCATTCTATATTCACCCAATATTCATGTCCTTGGGGTTTCTGATAGGCTGCAGGCAAGTCTAACTAGCAAGTTAGCCTAAATGGAAACAAAGCTTCTTAGTTTGAATAACATCTTTGGCCCTGGAGGCCTATGCTTTCCATCTGGGTAAATTAAGTTACCAATTGTCCCATGGAGTCAACTCCGCTTCATGGCGACTCCGTGTGAGTCAGAACAGAACTGTGTGCCACGGGGTTTTTAATGGCTGATTTTTCTGAAGTAGATCACCAGGCCTGTCTTTCAAGGCGCCTCTGGGTGGACTCGAACTCCAGCCTTTCAGTTAGCAGCCTAGTGCGTTAACTGTTTGCACCACCCAGGAACTCCAAATTAACTTCTCGTTAGCTGCTGTCGAGGTGGTCCTGACTCATGGTGACCCCAGGTACAACGGAATCAGGTTGTTCTGATCCATAAGGTTTTCATTGGCTGATTTTCAGAAGTAGATCACCAGATCTTTCTTCCTAGTCTGAAATCTGTTCAGCATCATAGCAACATGCAAGCCTGCACTGACAGATGTGTGGTGGCTATGCATGAGGTGCATTAGCTGGGAATTGAACCTGGGTTTAGGAGCCTCAAATTCAATTCTTTGAATTTCCTCTGTATTTTTTGTTGTTGTTGTTGAAGAAGTCAGTGATTCTAGTGTCTTTAGAAAAGTTCCACTCAGGTAACATTTTATTTTCACTCAGGTCACTAACTGTTTTATCATACATTTAGTTATTCATTCACTTGATAAACATTTATTGAATACCTGCTGTGTTACAGGCTTCGGCAGGAGCTGCGGATACAAGATGATTATAACGGTACTGATCACAATGGTGGTGTGTACAGGAATCTTTTCTTTCTTATAACAGCTGTAGGATTTTTTTTTGCATCAATATACTACATTTAATTTATCCATTTCCCTATTAATTTACATTTATGTTATTTCATAGTGTTTATTAGTTTTTCGTGCCTTGCATGTATTAGCTGTTTAATCCTCACGAGAACCCTATTAGCTTGATAATATTATTATTTCCCCATTTACAGATGCGGAAATGAAGGCACAGAGAGCTTAAGTAATTTTCTCCCATGTGCATCCCCTAGGATGGGATTCCATCCTAGGCAGTCTTGCTCCAAAGTCCTTGTGCTCTCCCTCCGTCTGTCTCAGAAACAGGAGTGCATAGGCTAATTGCTCAGCATCTAATAAATCAATTTTGATTTGTTGTTGTTAGCTGCTGCTGAGTCAGCCTTGGATTTATGGTGACCCCATGCACACCAGAACAAAACACTGCCTGGTCCTGTGCCAGCCCCATAACTGGTTGCAGACTGAACTGTTGTAATCTGTCTGCGGAGTTTTCAGTGGCTGATTTTTGGAAGTAAATTGCCAGGCCTTTCTTCCTAGTCCATCTTAGTCTGGAAGCTCTGCTAAAACCTGTTCAGCATCATAGCCACATGCAAGCCTCCACTGACAGAAAGCTGATAGCTGTGCATGAGGTGCGTTGGCCAGGAATTGAACCCAGGTCTCCCCCATGGAGGATGAGAACTCTACCGCTGGACCACCACCGCTCCCAAATCAGTGATAGTGCAATTGGGGTCAACATGAAGGAGACCTGGTTGTGCAGTGGTTAAAGTTCTTCACTGCTGACCAAAAGGATGGCAGTTTGAACCCACCAGCCACTCCACAGGAGAAAGATGTGTCAGTCGGCTTCTGGAAAGATTTACAGCTTTGGAAACCCTAGGGGGCAGTTCGCTCTGTCCTATAGGATTGCTGTGAGTTGGAATTGACTTGACGGCAACTGGTTTTTAAAAAAGAAATAATAGAAGAGCGTTTAAAGTACAGGTGTACACAGAGGAGAGGTGACCAGCTCACCCTCGGAGGTGGGAGGAAGGCTGTCAGAGAAGACTTGTTCTTTTGAAGGCTACACAGCTCAGACGCATCAGTGTAGATTCTTGAGAAAGGCTTCTGTGTGTGTCCAGGCACTGGTAAGTGATGCTGGTCGTGTAAGCTTACCATGGCAGGGGGCCCAGTGGAAAGGGCCAGGCCCCGAGTGAGCCGACTTCTCACTTTTGAGTCTCTTGGCCTTTGGCAAGTCACTTAACTCTCCTGATGTGGTTGTCACTTAACAACACCACACAGCTGGTCTTGGTCTCAAAGGGAGTAATTAATGCAGAAGTTCTTTGTAAATCCCAAAGTGCTAGACAACTAGAAAGGGCCGTTACCATTCTTGGGAAAGGAAAAATAAGGCCCAGTGTGTCTCCCTGGGAAAAAAATGTGAACCACAACTCTGTTTCCTTGCTCTAGTGACTCCCTAGTAAAACTGGATTTAATCTCTAACTTCCAGTCCTGAGTTCCTCAGGAAAGGTGTCAAGTACCTTGTCCTCAGGGGTTCATTATGAATTCTGGGCTGTGCAGCACCCACTGTCTTTGTATGAAGATGCTCCGTCAAGTTCACAGGCCAGCCTCACTACTACTTCACTACCCAGCATGGCATCCGAGCCCTGCAGGTAACTGCAGCCGTGTCCTCCCGACCTGGCTACGCTTGGGGGTGATTCAACTCTGCTTCTTTCTGAAAACTTAGTCAAAGAAAGACTAGAGCACTCCAGCAGCTCAGTTTGCCTGTCTTGCTCTGGCCACCGGACGGTTGCCTTAGACAGAGACAGATAGCTGCTGTTGGGTCAGCTCTGACTCATGGAGTCCTTATGTACAAGAGAACAAAATGTTGCCTTGTCCTGCGTCATCCTCACGATGACCAGCACGTTTGTGTCCGTTGTTGTCGTACTGTGCCAATCCATCTCACCAAGGGTCTCCCTTGACCTCAGTGGCCCTCTGCTTTACCAAACATGAGCTCCTTCTCTAGTGATGGATCCCTACTGATAACGTGTCCACAGCAAGAGAGTCAAACAATATTCTGTTGTGATCCATAAGGTTTTTATTGGCCAGTTTTCAGAAGTAGATGGCCAGGCCTTACGTCCTAGTCTGTCTTAGTCTGGAAGCTCCTCTGAAACCTGTCCACCATGGGTGACCCTGCTGGTATTTGAAATACTGGTAGTATAGCTTCCAACATTATAGCAACATGCCAGGACAAACTGACAGGCGGGTGGTGGAAAGCCACCTTAGATGTACATAATTCATCGCAGGAACATTTCTGATGACTAGCATTTAGCTCAGAGTATCCTAGATTTCACCTGACAAAAGCATCAGATATATGGCATCCTACATCTTGAGGTTCTGTGTTCCTCAATTGCTTTCTATCAATTTCTGCTCAATTAACCCCATGGCAAGGTGCCCGGGTGGCACAGTGGTTAAGTAATCAGCTGCTAACTGAAAGGTCAGTGGTTTGAACCCACCAGCTGCTCTGTGGAGAAAGATGTGGCAGTACGCTTCCTTAAAGATTACAGCCTTGGAAACCCTATGGGACCGTTCTACTCCTGTCCTATAGGGTCACTATGAGTTGGAGTCCACTCGACGGCAGTGGGTTTGGTTTGTTTTTGGTTTAACCCCATGGCTGCTCTCTGCTACCTGCTCACAATTTATGTATCTTTGTACAGATTATTTTAGCACATTTTGTCATTCCAAGTTATTTGGTTTGTAATTGGTTTTACTTTTGAATGACTGATTTATTTTATGGAAGTAAATAATTATAAGCATCAAATTAATTGCGTCTACCTTAGCTAAAATCCTCAGGAGCCCTGGTGGCACAGTAGTTAAGTGCTCAGCTGCTAACCAAAAGATCAGTGGTTTGAACCTACCAGTTGCTCCACAGAAGAAAGATGTGGCAGTCTGCTCCCGTAAAGATTTACAGCCTTGGAAACCCTATGGAGCAGTTCTACTCTGTCCTGTAGGGTCGGTATGAGTCGGAATAGACCCGAAGGCAGTAGTTTAGTTGAAATCATGGTTGAAACCCTAAGGTACATATTTTAATAGTACTTAATGAGGAGGCTGGAGCAGGTGAAGGGCTATTGACAAAAGTACTTTTGAGAACATACCACACTGGGTTAGCCATTACCCTTTGATTATATTCTTCTCAGCTAACAGCCCTCCGGTAACTTCCTGGCTCACCTGCTCACCAAAAAACCCAAAATAAAACAGAAACACCCAAACCCGTTGCCGTAGAGTCGATTCCAACTCATAGCCATGCTATAGGGAAGAGTAGAACTACACTAACCGTCAGAGCCAAGTCACCCTCTGCCCTCATCTCCTGCTTGCCTTTCCCTTACACAGCCACACTGGCATCCTTGTCATTGTTGTTGTTAGGTGCTGTGAAGCTGGGTCTGACTCATAGCAACTCTATGAAAGAAACACTGCCCGGTCCTGTGCCATGCTCACAATCATTGTTATACTTGAGCCCATTGTTGCAGCCACTGTGTCAGTCCATCTCGTTGAGGCTCTTCCTCTTTTTCACTGATCTTGTACTTTACCAAGCAGGATGTCCTTCTCTAGGGACTGATCCCTCCTGACAACGTGTCCAAAGTATGTAAGATGTAGTCTTGCCATCCTTCCTTCTAAGGAACATTCTGGTTGTACTTCTTCCAAGACAGATTTGTTCATTCTTTTGGCAGTCCATGATACATTCAATATTCTTCTCCAACACCACAATTTAAAGGTGTCAATTCTTCTTTGGTTTTCCTTATTCATTGTCTAGCTTTCACATGCATATGATGTGATTGAAAATATCATGGCTTGGGTCCGGGGCACCTTAGTGTTCAAGGTGACATCTTTGCTTTTCAACACTTTAAAGAGGTCTTTCACAGCAGATTTGCCCAGTGCAATGCATCTTTTGATTTCCTGACTGCTGCTTCCATGGGTGTTGATTGTGGATCCAAATAAATGAAATCCTTGGCAACTTCAATCTTTTCTCTGTTTATCATGATGTTGCTGATTGGTCCAGTTGTGAGGATTTTTGTTTTCTTTATGTTGAGGTGTAATCCATACTGAAGGCTGTGGTCTTTGATCTTCATCAGTAAGTGCTTCAAGTCCTCTTCACTTTCAGCAAGGCAGGTTGTGTCATCTGCATGTTGCAGGTTGTTAATGAGTCTTCCTTGAATCCTGATGCCCCTTTGTTCTTCATATAGTCCAGCTTCCCGGATTATTTGCTCAGCATACAGATTGAATAGGTATGGTGAAATGATGCAACCCCGGCGCACACCTTTCCTGACTTTAAACCATGCAGTAACCCCTTGTTCTGTCTGAACAACTGCCTCTTGATCTCTCTGCAGGTTCCTCATGAGCACAATTAAGTGTTCTGGAATTCCCATTCTTCACAATGTTATCCATAATTTGTTAGGATCCACACAGTCAAATGCCTTTGCATAGTCAATAAAACACAGGTAAACATCTTTCTGGTATTCTCTGCTTTCAGCCAGGATCCATCTGACATCAGCAGTTCTGGCAGTTCCCTGTTGACATACTACTGCGGCTGCTTTTGAATGATCTTTAGCAAAATTTTACTTGCGTGTGATATTAATGATATTGTTCGATAATTTCCACATTGAGTTGGATCACCTTTCTTGGGAATAGGCATAAATATGGATCTCTTCCGGTTGGTTGGCCAGGTAACTGTCTTCCAAATTTCTTGGCATAGACGAGTGAGCACTTCCAGCACTGCATCTGTTTGTTGAAACATCTCAATTGATATTCTGTCAATTCCTGGAGCCCTGGCATCCTTGCTGTCCTTACACACGCCAGGGCCATGCCTGCCTCAAGACCTTCACACCAGCTGTTCCCTCAGCCTGAAGTGCTTCCCCTCAGGTGTCTGCAGCATGACACCTTCACCTCCTAAGGGTCTTTGTTCAAGCGCTACCTTCTCAGTGATTTGTCCTTCACGACTCTATTTAAAATTGCTACAGGGCCCTAATGGTGTAGTGGTTGAGAGCTATAGCTGCTAACCAAAAGGTCAACAGTTCAAATCTACTAGCTGCTCCTTGGAAATCCTATGGGAAGTTCTGTCCTATAGGGTGGCTATGAGTCGGAATCGACTCCACGGCAACGGATTTCTTTTTTTTTTTTTTTAAATATACTTCCCAGAACCAACTACCCCTTTTTCTGCTCTATTTTTCTCCACAGCCCTTATCACCATTAGATGTACTTTCTATTTTAATTGCTTATTTTGTTAATTGTATATTTTCCCCAACCAGAATGTAACCCATTAGAGCACAGGATTTTTATCCTGTTTGTTATAACTCCAGTGCCAAGGTAAGTGCTTGGCATGAACTAATGTGGAATATCTTTTAATGAATTAATGAACAATATATCCTCTCATAATTTGAAAGTATTCCTCCTCCAAGGTAATGATTCCTTCAAGTAAAAATTAAATGGCTCTAACAGAATAACTTTAAAACATAAGACAAAATCTCATTTTTCACAGGTGTATATGTTCAAGCTGTTTTCTGCTTTTTATTTTTTTTGAAAAACTTTTTTTTCTGGTAATAAATGTAATACTGGTTCATTGTAGGAAGTTCCAAAAAGTGTGGCCAATTTAAATTCCTAATAATTCCAGAGTTAACTGCTGTTAGCATTTTGACATATTTCCTTCTAGACTACATGCATACATGTACACACACACGTATGTATACATCTACGTACATACACATACATGCATATTTTTTCTGTGAATACATAATGATGTATACTTATATACTTACGTATATGTATTTAAGTTGGGATCATACTATGTTTACTTTTATCATATTCTATGCCAGGAGAATACTATGTATCACTGCTTGTTTTCCTAAAACATTATAATCAGAGATAATCCTGCACCATACAATCTATCATATTTTGTTTAACTAATCTGATATTGTGGACTCTTAAAAATACTTTTTTTTCACTTGCTAAATCTGTTTAGTTTATTGATCTTTAACAACTATTACTTTTATCTATTCTAATTCCTTTGGCTTATTTCTTCTATGTGTTCCTTAGAATAATCTTCTTCAAAGTTTAGTCTTCTGCTTTTGTGATTTTATAAATGGCATTTCCTCTTCTCTCAGAGTTTTAGCATCATAGCCTGTGTACCTTTAATTCCGTGATTTTACCTATCATACCTTCTTTGTATTTCTTAAATGATTTCCCCTTACATCATGTACTGTACACTTGGCTTTTACCGCTGTCCTTTGGGCCATGCAGTGGCTTATTGCTGCAGTCACCTCCTCTACTTCTTGTCTCTCACCATCTCATCTTGGCTGTCTCAGAATCCTCCCCGTTTAAATAACATTCTTAGGGCGTTCATGGTTCCCTGTGTGGCAATGAAGTGACAGTGCTCTCTGGAGTCATGTTCCTGGCCTTCTCTTCCTGAGCAGAGGAATGTTTTAAATTCTAGAGTCTCTAACATTGGAGTCGGGAGAAATGCAGGGAGGTGACCATGTTACCCCAGCCTGGTACGGGGGTGCCAAGAGGACTAAAGCCCAGACAGTCCTTGGGAATTGCCCCGTGGACCACGTGTAGCCAAGATACTGGCATAATTTCTACCTCACCTTCTGTCTCTCTCACTTTTATTTTACGCCTTCTACTTTTTTCCTTTTTGGGGCAGGGTAACAATTTTTTGTCCCTTCTGCCCCCGACAAGTCCCACAGAGGAGCTGTCTGGAGCTGGGGTTACTCCCAAAGTCCTCAGTGGCAAGTAGATATGAGATCCTCCTGGAGAAAACAAACCTGCCCAAATCACAGCATTCCAGAAGAGGCACGGTTGTTAAAGGTGTGGAGAGAAGGAAGGCTGTGGATGGGTGCTCTTCGTCAGCATTTTAAGGCAGAACAGGGTGGTAATTAAAAAGATGATGTTGTTAACTGCTGTTGAGTGGGCTCCAGCTCATGGCGACCCTATGTGCAATGGGATTGAACCACTGTGATCCATAAGGTTTTCAATGGCTGATTTTTGGAAGTAGATCTCCAGGCCTTTTTTCCTAGTTGTCTTAGTCTGGAAGCTCTACTGAAACCTGCACAACATCATAGCAACACACAGACCTCCACTGACAGAGGGGTGGTGGCTGCGCATGCGGTGCACTGGCTGGGAGCTGAACCTGGGTCTCCCGCATGGACGGCGAGAATTCTACCACTGAACCACCACAGCCTCCTTTCAGAAGACAGTGCCCCTGAAAATGACCTGTTTGATCTTCATGTCCTGTTGCCAATAATGTTGTTTTTGTTAGGTGCTGTTGAGTCGGTTCCAACTCATAGTGACCCTGTGTACAACAGAACGAAACATTGCCCGGTCCTACGCCATCCTCACAATCGTTGTTTTACTCTTGAGCCCATTGTTGCAGCCACTGAGTCAATCCATTTCACTGAGAGTCTTTCTCTTTTTCGCTGACCTTGTACCTTACCAAGCATGATGTCCTTCTCCAGGGACTGGTTCCTCCTGACAACATGTCCAAAGTATGTGAGATGTAGTCTTACCATCATTGCTTCTAAGGAGCATTCTGGTTGTACTTCTTCCAAGACAGATTTGTTCATTCTTTTGGCAGTCCGTGATATATTCAATATTCTTCATCAACACCACAATTCAAAGGCATCAATTCTTCTTCGGTCTTCTTTATTCATTGTCCAGCTTTGGCTCTCTATATTTTAGGCAGTAGTCTTTCCCATTTGGTTTTCCCTATGTTCTGTCTGGAAACCCTGGTGGGTTAAGAGCTATGGCTGCTAACCAAAAGGTCAGCAGTTCAAATCCACTAGGTACTCCTGGAAACTCTATGGGGCAGTTCTACTCTGTCCTATAGGGTCACTATGAAGCAGAATCGACTTGACGGCAACGGGTTTGGTTTGTGGTATGTTCCCTCTGGGGGACCTAGCTATGAGGAGCTGTTTACCTTGGTGAAAGCATTTCCTCTTGTTTCACAATTCGACTGCCTGCACCTCCTTTGAAGCTACCCTTCCTTTAGCTCCCTCTGAACTGAGGACTTGGATCTTGGGTTGACCCATCCATCACTCAACTCTGTGGCCCTTATGAAGTGTCCATGAGAATGCTTTACAGATGGCTCATTCACAGAGGCATGCCACGTCTCTAGAAGAGTACCCAAAAGCTTACGGACTAACGCTTTCCAGGAATTTAATTGGTAGAATTTAATTGGTAGAATATATTGCTTCCCAATGAGCTTGACCTGTAAGACCTGTAAGACTCTACTTGATCTGTTCACACAGGAGCTAAAGTGAAAGCTAAGGTCTTTCTGGACAGTGGATTTCCAGATAGGGCCAGTACCTCCTAAGGACTTTGGTGTTGGGGGCAGTACCTCCTTGGTGTTCGCATCATAGTGCACATTATAGTTGTCTTATTAAGCAAACTCTTCAAGATAAAGATCCTTATAGACTGGCAAGAGCCCTGTATTTTAGGAAACACATTTCCTCAAATTTGAAATTTTAGGCCCTCTTTTCTCTCCATCTTCACAGAAGGAAATAATTTTGGCAAAGTTTACGGTGGGCTGGCGCCTGTATCTGCTTTGACCTCAGGGAGAACTGGCTTGCACGGTAAGAATCTGTTTCCTCCAGATCTTATCTAGAAGTCCAGTTAGTTGGTATGATCTTCAGTCAAACATAAAACCCTCTGGCCATGTACATTCTGTCTACTTGGCTGTATGGTCCCATTTCAATACTACCTTAAGTTTGATTCTTTATGCTGTGAGGGAGATTGTTATCTGAGAAGACTCTTCACTAGACCCAGCCATGGGCCAGCAGGAACTCCTGGGAGCTGATGGGTTAGGAAGCCTGTCCACCTCTGGGCCACTCCTTTGGGTGGTGGGTAGTCAATTTTCTACAGCTTGCAAATGAGTTTCTAATGTCCTAACACCCTTCTCTCTCACCCTTCTTCTCTTGCCTTGTGATGTGCTTTCTTGAGCAGAAAGGTGGGTCAGAGTGACTCAGTGTGCGTCAGGAATCACCTTTATTCCTGGGTACCCCAGTGAGGGCTGGCTTATTGGTCCAGGGAAAGCAGCAGCCTGCACATCAGGCCTCTAAACTCGCAAACCCTCCCATCTCTCTTTTGTGACTAGTAAATCTACCTGGTCCCTGAGTAGTGTAAATGGTTAATGCGTTCTGCTGCATTGGAAGTTCGAGTCTACACAGAGGTGCCTCAGAAGAAAGGCCTACTGAGCTACTTCTCAAAAATCAGCCATTGAAACCCCTATGGAGCACAGTTCTATTTCGACACACATGGGGTCCTCATGAGTCAGAGTCAACTTGACAACAACTGGTGGTAGCGGTAAATCCACCTGAGATTGTATACCTTCTGAAGAATGATGCCTTTTCCATGGTGTTAAATAGCTTGGAGGTGCATTTACAACCCCAAGTGTGACAACTTGATCACCAGCTGGGGACCAAGCCAAACGGTGTTCTCACTGCTAGGCTTCTCTGTCGTGGGATGAGGTGTGTAAAGCAGACCTCACACCTCTGACAATCTCAGCCAGATGGGACAAGTGGTGATTCAGGTGGGTATTTTATTTCTAGACTTTATGGTATAGCCATACCATGAAATGTCTTGCAGATATTTAAAAATCATGCTTTTGGAGCTATTTTAAGATATGAGAAATATTCATGGTACCACAATAAATTAAAAAAAAAATCAAGATCCAAACTAAAAGAGTGGTTTGACCCCAGTTTTGTTATTTATATATATGTCCATACCAACATGTTGATGATAGATATTTTGATTGACTGCTTTTGGGGTACTATTCAATCTTTTTAAAATGTCTACAGTGTGCATTAATTCTTCTTATAATGGGAACAAAGTCTTACTGAATTAGCATGAAGTTTTTATTCTCCACTTTGTAGAGTGGATTATCCAGATACAAAATATGTAAGATTTACCCCAAGACTACAAATGTCTGAAACAAATCAACCATTTGAAGGATCTAAATTGCCTTCCAACTCTATAGTTCAGGAACCAGTGAAGTGATGAAAAAGTCCTTTGGAACTATGTGAAGGTTATAAAGTTGAGAAAACAGCAGACCAAACAAAAGTACTAATCCTGGTGTGTGAAAGGGACTTAAACGCAGGTTGCTGGTTGCCCAAAGTGTGGATCGGACCATGGGGTTAGGGAAGAGCGGCATCCTGCCAGAGGCAGCAGGGCCACGTGGGCCTGGAGGAGCCAGAACCTCGCTCTTCAGGGAACAGTAACTTTAATTGGAAGCACAGTTGTTGTTGAGGCGGTGGGAATGGGAAGCAGAGCTCAGAACTTTCCCCAGGCATGATTGGAGCCAGACCTACAAAGGGGATTAAAAAAAGTAAAAAAGTAATCCTTTTGGCAAGCTAATTAAACAGAGGAGGATTTCTCAGTGGTGGATGGAGGGGCGGGGACATGTACCCCACAATTACATCACCCTCGTCCCTGCAGCTCCTTCCCAGACACCCCCCAGATGCTAATTAGTCAGTCCTCCTGCCCTGGTGTTTCTGGTGGTAGCACGGAAGGAGCAGAGGTCATTTGCAACAAGTCCGAGTTTAATTTCCATCCTTTCAAACTAAGCATTAGACTTTCACTTTCTACATGCAAAAGGAGATCAGTAATTCTCATGGCCAGCCGATTCAGCCCCTAAGTCTGTCATGACAGTTGTAGAGACGGAGATGATCAATATTCCAGCAAGCGTTTATTGAACACTTACATGTGCCGGCACTGTTCCAGGCTTTGGGGATCCGTGGTGATAGGGCAGATCAGGCCTCAGCCTCATGGCACTGACCTTCCACTGTGGACCCTGTGATCCCCCAAGGAGAGTGGGGTCTGCGCTTCACTCGCTTATTTCCAGGCCACCCAACCTGCCATCAGCCCCACCTACGTATAACCACAGGGACACATCCTTTCAAAGACTGTATGTAGCCTCGGTCTCCTGACAGTGGAGCAGACCTGAACCGCATTCTACATTTCCAAGTCACCAGATATTCAGTCTATCATGATGGCATCGTGTCTTAGTCACCTAGTACTGCTGTAACAGAAATACTACAAGTGGGTGATTTTAAAGAACAGAAATTAATTTTCTTACAATTCAGGAGGCTGAAAGTCTGAATTCAGGGCACTGGCTCTAGGGGAAGGCTCTCTCTGTTGGCTCGGGGGGAAGATACTTGTCTCTTTCAGCTTCTGTAGGCCCGGAGTTCCTCGGTTCCTTGGCGATCTTCACGTGGCATCTATCTCCCCTGTTTGTGCTTGCTTGTCTCTGTGTCTAAGCCGCTCCTTATAACTCAGAAGTGATTTGGTTTAGGACAACACCCCACACTGATATGGCCTCATTAAAATAGCAAAGAAAACCTTATTCCCAGATGGGATTACATTCACAGACATGGGGGTTAGAATTCCAACACATATTTTGGGGGACACACTTCCATCCATAGCATGTGGTAAACCCTGTCCTGAGTGGATGGGAGTCTCAGAGAAACTGGCCAGTCCCAGCACTGCTGACCAGTTCCTCCTGCCTTCATTTGGTGCCAAATGTAGAGGTCAGTCCCTTTTCAGCACCAAACCTTCATACCTTCCTGCTGGGGGCATCAAGCTCTCAACACAGGACCACCCCGACTCTTTAAGAGAGAGACACTGAAGTTAAACTACAAAATCCTGCATATAATGGCAACTAGAAAACTTTAAAAAGAAAACTTGGAGAAGAGACTGGCTCTACCTGCTTAAAAAATAGGTTATAGATTTTCATGTAATATGGCATCTGGCCAAGAGTTCAGGGATGGCCTTACCTTTCTTTCCATCAAAATATCTATGAGGAAAGAGAAAAAAAGTTCTGATAAGAGTAACAGATTTTCACTGAATATGTTCTGTGTCAGGTATTTTACCACCAGTTTGCATGGAGTCAATTCTGACTCATGGTGACCCCAGGCGTGTCAGAGTAGAGTGGTGCTCCACAGGGTTTTCAATGGCTGATGTTTCAGAAGTAGATCGCTAGACCTTTCTTCTGAGGCACCTCTGGGTGGACTCGAACCTCCAACTTTTTGGTTAGCAGCAGAGTGTATAATAAACCATTTGTACCACCCAGGGACTCCATCATTAACCAATGTAGCATTGAGGAAATCACTAGAGAAATAGCCCACTATTTAAAAATAAGATGAAAACTTTGGTTGGATCATAAAATTAAAATCATTCTATGACAAATTTCTCTCTCAAATACCATGTCCACATGAGTTACTGCTTCAGCAGTTCTGTTTTATCTTGAATTATATAAGAAACTATTTTAATTAGTTTGCTTTACTTAGGAAGAAAAAAAGGGTTAATTACAGTAATCTGTCACTATGTTCGCCTCACAAGAGTAGGGCTGTTTTCCAGAAGTTGTTCCAGGTTTAATAGCCCCACGCAGGCTCTCGGAAGCCACATGGAGGATCTTTAGGGCCTCTGTCAAGGGCCTTTGTTCTGGATCGGTGCAACTACCCTTTGTAATTCATGACTTAGTTCCCAAACCTTTTGCTAACTCGCTCTGAAGTTAGGAAAAAGCACTCTATCTTGCAATATCTCCATCAAGCCACCGACATGGTCCTCGAAATAGTGTTTTAAAATGGTCCGATGGAGCTGGCATTACTTTTGGATTAACAGTGAAGTAAGAGGAGCCCAGAGGATCATGGTGGATGGTGCTCTTTCTAGATTCCCTAGATGGGGGTATGCGTGATGGTCAGATACCTGGTGGGCAAACTTTTTTTCCTGGGCTATTGATATTTCAATATCTCTGCTCTCCAAGTTTTTATACATTTGGCTGTTCTTTGAACACTTCCTGCATATTTTACCTCCTTGCAAATGTTTTCTTCCAGTCCACCAGTCTCAGTCTTGAGCTCTAGTTCCACCTCTTCCAAGAGCTTTTCTGGATCTCGCCTCTCAACCTCCTGAGATGCTCATCATTTTCGTCCACTTCCCAGGCTGTCTTGTATTTTTTTGTCTGCTTTCTCATTGGACTGCCAGCTTTTATAAGGAAGGCAACATTCTTGTTCATCTCTGATAACTTCAGTCCGTAGTGTATGGAGCTTCACAGGTCCTTGAGCAAAAAGAAAGGGACATCTGTGACTTTCTTCTCCATGTGGCTGACACTTGCTGCCTCCCAAACATAAGTGGAGATTGGTCTGCAATCTGTGGAGTGATCTCCAGTCCTTGTAGAATTAAAAGTGAAGAGAGCCTTATTAAGAGAAGAAGTGGAGAAGGACCAACTTCTAATTCTCTTTGCCAAAGATCAGGGCGCTACTTCTTTTGTGAATTGCTCAGATTTGCTAAAAGCGAAATTTCCCTGATTTTGGCCAGATTAGAGCATTTCTGGGAAGTTATTGTTGCCCACTGACTTGGCAAGGATACCGTTACAAAATAATTATCCAAGACTTTTTTTCTATCTAGCTTGACTTATTTAAAAAGCCCAGGATTACTTGATTTAAAAATAATCAATCCAGATGTGCTAGGCACTACCAAAACTCTGAGAGCACGCAATGTGAACCTCAGGTGTCTGAGGACTGATCCATGTAGCCTGACATGAGGCAGATGAGATGATTCTTTTGCCACTAGCTGATTACATGATAGAAAGGTCAGAAAGATATGAAATTGTTAGCAGCCAGGGTGAAGATTTCTACGAAGGAATCAAAGAACCAACTTTTATATGTCTGGTTCGTGACTGTTGGTGAGAACACGGAAGTGCTATTGAGGGAGACTGACCTTAAAAAAAAAAAAAGAAGTAAAGTTGATTAAGCTACACCAAAAGAAAATCAGTTGCTGTCGAGCCGATTCCAACCCATGGTAACCCCAAGCGTGTCAAAGTAGAACTGTGATCCGTAGGATTTTCAGTGGTGTTTCAGATAGATCACCAGGCCTGTCTTCCGAGATGCCTCTGGGTGCATTCGAACCGCCAGCCTTTCAGTTTGCAGCTGAATTTATTAACCATTTACGCCACCCAGAGACTCCTAAATCCAAAGAGGCTCCAGTAAATTCTTTAAAGGCACAATCTTAACTCTTTGGCCCTGCTCACCCTAACCCCTCCGTGCGGAGTGTGTCAGGCTCGTCAGAGAAAAAGAGAGAGACACCATGGTGTGCGTCACACCCCCAACCCTCTTCTCTATGCTCAGATGCCTGCTACAGAATTGAAGAGGTTGTGCACACTGGATAAGGAGAGATATCCTGACCACGTCTTTCTGTTTGAGGCATCAAGAGATCACTTCCTTGAGTTGCACTTGTTGTTTGACTGGATGAGAACTGGTTCATGTACGGTGTCTGGGTTTATCTTTCCTGGCTGAGACGGGCAGTGTAAGAGCACATGGCATTCTGGAGAGATTCTGAATCTCATGCTTGCCAGCCCCTGAGGAGGACAACCTGACCACCCTTTCTCCATTAGATTCTCAGAGGGCAGAGGTAAAGGGAGGAGCTGAGAACCATGAGGCTGGGGCTCGGCACAGGGCTGTGGCCTTCTGCAGAAGGAGAGGAGGGAAGACGGGGGGCACCATCAAGGAAAGCATCCCCGGTGTGACCCAGCCCGTGTCCCAGCAGGCTCTTGAAGGGCAGCTGGCCCCATGCTGCTGAAACCGTTGGCCCAGTCCCCATGCTTCTGTGTGTTCTTCCCTTCTTGTGGAGCAACTGCCTCACAGCAGATGTTTACACAAGCTTTAAAATATTCTAAGACACTAATATGTAATTGCTCAACCCTTAATGTCCTTCTGTAGTAACACTTTGCATTTGTAGAGGATGCCGTGTTCATGCAGTGCTTCCATTCCTGAGCCCAGGCGGAGAGGGAGGAGAAGCTGCTTTCCCCCAGCTCCAGTGGGAAGCAGCAGATGCTTCCATCACAGCTATGGTGAACCAGATACAACACGTACTTACGGAAGAGTTGCCAGGATCCAGCGTTGTGCTAGTACTGTTTATTTTTTGGATGAGGGACAGAAAAATGGGAGACTTGAAAGCAAAAAGAAGGCAAGGAGTTGGGGGACTCTGGCCCTGCCTCGTTTCCCACCTCTGGGGGAGAGGGCACTGCTGCTCTGTGTTACAGCAGTGAGGCCCACTGCTCATGTGACCCATGTGCCCTGAGGAAGGACCCACACCGCTCTGTCTCTCAGGCTGATTTTCCTTCCTTACAACCACCACACTAAAAACTAACAAAAACAAAAAAACAACCCATTGCCCTTGCGTGGATTCCGACTCCTGGCGACCCCATGTGGTACAGAGTAGAACTGCTCCATAGGGTTTGTCTTAGTCATCTAGTGCTGCTCCAACAGAAGTACCACAAGTGGTACTCCATTTTTGCTCGTTGGTCCAGTTGTGAGGACTTTTGTTTTCTTTATGTTGAGGTGTAATCCATAATGAAGGCTGTAGTCTTTGATCTTCCTCAGTAAGTGCATCAAGTCCTCCTCACTTTCAGCAAGGAGGGTTGTGTCATCTGCATAATGCAGGTTGTTAATGAGTCTTCCTCTAATCCTGATGCCCTGTTCTTCTTCGTATAGTCCAGCTTCTCAGATTATTTGCTCAGAATACAGATTAAATAAGTATGGTAAAAGGACACAACTCTGATGCACACCTTTCTTTAAACCACACAGTATCTCCTTGTTCTGTTCGAATGACTGCCTCTTGGTTTAAGTACAGATTCCTCATGAGCATAATTAAATGTTCTGGAATTCCCATTCTTAGGTGATCACTATAAGGCCTCTAAAATGGTGAGTATTTTTTACACATATTAGCTTAGATTCCCTTATCATATTGTACCACATAGACAGGCATTTTCTCTTCACTTTGCTTCTCTTCTCTTTCTTCCTTCCTTCCTTCCTTTCTCTCCCTCTTTCTTTCTTAAATCTCTAATAGCACCTGGTACAGTATTCTGCACAGTAATGTTGACTAGTGGATTTATCTTTACCTTATTTTTGATAAAAGTTATTGGCCCATGAAGACATTGGTTTAGGTTTTGAAAAATGTATTATTTGGTGCATATACAATAATATATGTAACATATAAAAGTGAACATCCGTGAACATGCTACACAATTTGAGATGTTATTTTTGTGTTCTCTGATTCCATCCCTTGTCTTCCATCAATAAAATCCTGAATTTTTTATATATTTGAAAACATACAATTTTTTTATGTATGTATGTATCTCCAGACAATTTGTCATTCAGATTCTGCAGATGCTGGCTTTGTTTCGAAGCTGTGTGTTACACTGGTCACAAGTGATAGCTTTGGAATCAAATTGATTGTGTGGGGATCTCACATGAAACATTTACTAGCTTTGTAACCTTGAACCCATCACTTATCCTCTCTGAACATCAGTGTCCTCATCTCTTAATGGGGATAACCCTATCCACCTCACTGGATTGCTTCAAGGATGTAATAGAACAAGAAACGTTAAGGACCTCGTACATTCCTGATGTGTGATTGACACTCAACAAATGTTAATTCTGCTCCCTTCTGAGGAGAGAAGGCACCTACTTCAAGCCACCGGACCTTAAAACAACAACAGAAAAAGAGAAACCTGTTGAATACGCAAGAGCCTCAGAATTCATTTTCCACCCCTAATCTGTCCACCGAGAAAAGAAAAATGAGCTGGGCAATGGACAGTGGATGCCATTACCAGTTCATTAATTAGTTCCTTGCTGGGCTGTGGCAGGAAATCGTCCATCATCCCCAGAGTGAGTGGAAAACTGTAGAGGCTTCTGACTGTCTGCCCTCATTCTGCGCCAGAGATTTCCTCCCACAGGGCCTTATCAAGAAAAGTGACAGGGATGCTGGACTTCCATGTGATCTGCTGAGTGCCAGAGCATTGAAGTTGGATGAGGCCAGGCCAGAGGCTTCCAGGGCTGGAGAGAGCCAGGCCAAAAACCCCAGGAGATAAATAAGACCTCTGGAAAAAGATGAGAAGATGAATACACTGTTTGCTTTGAGCATGGACATGATGTTCCAGAAAAATCCACTTAGGCTGCCAAAGTCAGCCTTTTGAAATTCGTGCAGAATCTCACCAGGGCTTTCATAAGCAGGCTTTATGCTCAGTGTTTACATAAGATATTTAACAGCAAACTGGGGAAGCAGGGTTATTGCACTCAGTGCACAGATGAGGAATCTGAAGACCAGGAAGCAAAAATGATTGTCCAAATTCAAACATCTAGTAATGGGCTGATTTGGATTCCAAACCAACATTTGTCTGTTTCTGAAGCTTGGGCATGCTCTATGACACCATCCTGTGTCCCTCAGCCCAGTGACAGGTCACCACAAACAGGTGGCCACTGGTTGATAGTGTCTTCATCACTGATTGTGCAACCACAGGTCAGTTAGTGCTGAATAGACTCTGCATCTTTGGTCTTTTTGCTTTTCTCTCTCCTTTAGAAGCTCATTCTCTCTGGTTACAACCATTTCAGACTGCTTAAAGTTGACAACTTGAAGAATTTACTGATGAAGTTCGAAGACTACAGCCTTCAGTATTGATTATACCTGAATGTGAAGACAACTGGACCAATGCACAACATCATGATAAATGGAGAAGAAATTGAAGTTGTCAGTGATTTCCTGCTACTTGGTTCAACAATCAACATCCATGGAAGCAGCAGTCAAGAAATCAAATGATGCATTGCATCCGGCAAATCTGCTGCAAAAGGCCTCTTTAAAGTTTTAAAAGCAAAGATGTCACTTTGATGATTATGGTGTGCCTGACCAAAGCCATGGTTTTTTTTTTTTTTTAAATCACCTCATATGCATGTGAAAGTTGGATAATGAGAAAGAAATGAAGAAGAATTGATGCACTTGAACTATGGTGTTGGCAAAGAATATTGAATATACTGTGGATTGCCAAAAAAATGGAACAAGTCTTCAAAGAAGTACAACCAGAATGTTTCTTAGAAACGAGGATGGCAAGCCACATACCAATGATCATGAAGATGTCACAGTACCAGGTAAAGTTTTATTCTGCTACATATAAGGTTACCCTGAGTCGAAGCCTACTCAGTGACAACTAACAACAATAACAACAAGGTTTATGGAAAGTGTCATGTTTATTGTTAGAAAGGAGAGGAAAGTCAACATTTTCCCACACTCCAAGAAGACAGGGAGACAGTCTCAACTCAGTTCATCAAGGCAGAAGTCTTTAGGGAAAAGGACATGGCTGAGAGTTCTGAAAGGAGAGGGAGAAGGAATATTAAAAGAAGGTGTCTGTATTAAATCTCCCATCTAAGTTGACAAGCCATAAGATGTCAATAAAATGAGCAGAAAACATGGCTTTGAGCCCTCAAGACTTGCCTGGAAGTAAAGGAGATCCACGACCTGTAACTGGGTAGTTGATGTTTGGGTTTTTGTCCTGATGAGAGCAGACCATTCAAACTGCAGCATTTGCAGGAGGTGGTGGTGGTGGTTGTGGAGGAGGGTGGTGTGGTGACTGAGGCTACAGTTGAGATATCACACTAGTGGGTCGCCCTGCTAGACCTAAGTTGGAGGGAGGGACTGTTGGTTTTGCCAGTTCATTGTGCTTGGGGTGAGGACTCATCAACAATAATTAGGAAATATCTTGCTCTCTGATAGAAGAAAGAATTTATTCTTCTTTCCTAGTAAGACAAATGTCATACCCAGCACATTTCTATCAACCTTCCAGTGCATGAATTTGGCAGCTATTGATAACCATTACCAGATTTATTATTTTATCGTTGTTGTTGTTAGGTGCCGTTGAGTCGGTTCCAACTTATAGCAACCCTATGTACAACAGAGGTTTTATTTGGGGTTGCAAAATGGCAATATCTAACACAGCGATTCTTTCTACATTTATTAGTTGGAATTGTTCTATAAATAAGAACTTTTGGTCATCAACTGATTGGTTTCCCTGAAAGATAGTTTGTACAGGAACGTCCAGATAAATGCTTTACTCTTTCCCTTTATTTACTAGTTTTCAGAATAACGATGTGGTGTTCTAGCAATTTCCAAAGGTGACCAATGTGGTCTTTCTTGCTATCATTATGGACTCATGGATTATATAACTTATTTGCTATATTTAAATTCATTGCAGTCATTGTTCTTTTTGATGCTTGAGTTGTCCCATCCTTGGCCAGTTAGAATCCTTTCAAATTGGCCCCTGAGTCCTTTTGACATAACTCTTTGCATGATCCTTTGCATATCCATTGCTGTAAAAATTGCTGTGGTCTGTTCACCAGTTAGAGAGTAGAATGCAAAGCAGAACAACTAGGCAGCTCAGCAGAGTTCTATATTATAAGTTGGGGAAACAAAAAGATGAATAAATTAAATCAGCGTTTACCGCAAGTAATAGGTAAGGGTGGGGTCCCTGGAAGTTCCACAGAAGAAATGACGTTTCATCTGGGCTCTGAATGTGGGTAAGTAGATACAGAGTTTGGGGGAAGGACATTCCTGAGCGAGGTGGCATCTTTCGCAAAGGCATGCGGTATGCTCAGGAAATGGTGGATGAAAGACCATGTGATACCTGGCTGCAGAGATCATGGATAAAGGTGGTGGAAGATGAAAATACAGGCCAGGGAGAGGCTTGAACAACATCTCTGGATATGAGGTTTGGAAGACTTTGGGAGATATGTGTGGGCTCATGACAGGATTAAATTGTGCTGTGGGATGGTCAGTAGTGGTGGTTGAAGGGTGTATTGGAGATGTAAATGGATGGACTTAGGAAAACCATTTGGGAGCTAATCCACACCAATGGCAGAAGAGTTGGAAGAAGATAGATGGATATATGGGAATGCAGAGGTAGAATCACGTGATTTAGCAATTAACTAGCAGAAGAGGTTAAACAGAGAAAAAAGCTTGGTTTCTGGCCTGTGGAACTGGGAGAGTATGAAGTCACTACAGAGGGTCTGTGACATGGAGGCAGAGAGTAGGTTTGGAGAAGGGATGTGGTGAGCTCAGATTTGGACAGGTTGAGTTTGATCTGTTTGTAGAACTGGCAAGACAATGTCTAAAATGGCAGCCTGGTCACTAGAGTTGAAAGCAAACAAACCATAGCCTGAAGGAACAAAACAGAACATAATTGAAAGAGAAAGGAAACAAAAATTAGGAGGCATAAAACCAAGTGGCAGGCTGAGACTAAGCACAAATGTTTGACAATAAATGTAAATCGAGCAAATTTCTGCACAGATTTCTTGGTCTACATGGTGGAGACAAGCCATGCTTCCCATCTACCCATGAAAACACCCCTGAGCATAAACACAATCCCGGGGAACCAAAGATGTGGAAGCCTAGGTCTGCGTCTGTTATGGATTAAATTGTAGTCTCCCCAAATAAGTGTTGGAATCCTAATACTTATGCCTGTGGATGTAATCCTGTTTGGGAATAGAGTTGTCTTTGTTATGCTGATGAGGCCATATCAGTGTAGAGTGTGTCTTAAACCTAAGCACTTTTGAGATATAAAAATTGCAGATTAGGCACAGAAGCAAAAGCAAGTACAATTGGGGGAAAGATAGATACCACGTGGAGACTGCCAAAGAGAAAGGAATGCCGGGGCTAGAGAAGCTGAGACAAGGATTTTCCCTCAGAGTGGACAGAGAGAGAGCCTTCCCTAGAGCCAGTGCCCTGAATTCAGACTTCTAGCCTTCTAAACTGTGAGAAAATAAATTTCTGTTCATTAAGCCACCTACTTGTGGTGTTTCTGTTACAGCAGCACTAAGAAACTAAGAGAGTGTCACAGAGAGAGATGGACTGAGAAATACATCCCTGAAATATGTGGGATCTTTCTTGTGAACGAGGGCATTAAAGACAGTCACAAAGAAGCAGGACAATTATTTACTTCCCCCCTGGCTGTCCTGTACCCTGGGACAGTGGGGCTACCCTGGTCAAAGAATCCAGCTGCTGTCCCCAAACCTCACAGTCATATAATCAGCACATAGGAGAGCCACGCATCACCCCTGCCCTGTGCATTCTGCCACCCACACTTGCTGCCTTTGTTAATCCATTCCAAGACACCACAGCCAGCAGGTGGCACAGTGGGACAGAGGGCACTGTGAGGAGCACACTGTATGTCAGATTGTGGAGCCACTTCCGAAAGGGTTAAGTGATAATCAGAATTGAATTCTGGATGTGCCAGTGTTATGGATTGAGTTGTGTCCCCCAAAAATATATGTCAACTTGGCTAGGCCATGATTCCCAGTATTGTGTGGTTATCCACCGTTTTGTCATCTGATGTGATTTTCCTAGGTGTTGTAAATCCTAATCTCTGCCTGTGGTGGCACAGTGGCTAAGAGCTATGGCTGCTAACCAAAAGGTTGGCAGTTCGAATCCACCAGCCGCTCCTTGGACACCCTATTGGGCAGTTCTGTTCTGTCCTATAGGGTCACTCTGCGTCGGAATCCACTCTATGGCAATGGGTTTTGGCCTGTGGTTAATGAGGCAGGATTAGGTTATGTTAAAGAGGATTACTCAGGTCACAGTCGTGATTCAAAGTAAGGGGAGTTTCCCTGGGATGTAGCCTGCATCACCTTTTATCTTACAAGAAATAAAAGGAGAGAGGAGCCAGCAGAGAGACAGGGACCTCCTACCACCAAGAAAGCAGAGCTGGGAGCAGAACACGTCCTTTGGACCCTGGCTACCTGTTCTGAGAAGCTCCTAGACCAGGAGAAGATTGATGACAAGGACTTTCCCCCAGAACCGACAGAGAGAGAAAGGCTTCCCCTGGAGCTGGCACCCTGAATTCCAACTTCTGGCCTCCTAGACTGTGAGAGAATAAATTTCTGTTTGTTAAAGCCACCCACTTGTGGTACTTCTGACATAACAGCCCTAGATAACTAAGACAACCAGTTACAAGCTGTGTGACCTCTGCTATGTCACTCAGCCCCTCTGAGCTCAGTTTTCTCATGTATAAAATGGGGATAATAATAATAGCACTTATCTGTAGGGTTGTCATGAAGATGAAATGGAATGATGCAGAAGTCCCGAGTACAGTGCTTTACATGGAGTGAGCACTCGATGACTGGTAGCATGCTTATTTTTATTTGTAAAAAGAAAAAGTGAGAGGAGAAATGTGGGAGTGGTGCATGCTGGGATGGGTAGATTTTTATGTTTGGACTCAAACATACCAGCAATCGTGGAGATGGCACAGGACTGGGTGACAGTTTGTTCTGTTACACATAACATTGCCACGGGTCAGAGTCAACTCAACAGCAACTAATAACAACAACAACAAATCTAAAAAGGTCCGAAGACTGCGTCGGACTCTTCAGTCATCGAATGTGGCCGTCCACCAGGGACATCATCTCTTTTCTAGGCTGTGTGGTCCAGCTGTACCTAAGTGACGACTCTGAAATGAAAATTGGGCTAAAATGATCTATTCATCGGCTCTTCAGACAGTCCTCAGGGATAAAGGGGCCGACCTCCCCAAGGGGAGGCTGGGGTAGGCGACCCAGGACGATTCATATCCTGTGTCTCTTGGCAGATGCAAGGCCTGGATCAGATTTCTAAAATCATCTCTACAGGAAAGAGTAGAATGCTTTAGAAGACATCTGCTTGGTGTCCTCAAAAAGGAGGCGAGATGATTTGGCACCTATGAGACAGGAACATTAGGCTTCATGAAGAACACAGGGGTTATGGAGACAGCCGGTGGGGGGAGGGCTAATCCAAATACCAAGTGTCCCAGATGACACAGTCAGGTTTTATTCTGCCATGCTTATATTTAGCTTGGTGTCTTAGCTTCGTAGTGCTGCTGTAACAGAAATACCACAAGTGGGTGGCTTTAAAGAACAGAAGTCCCAATTCAGGTCACTAGCACTAGGTGAGGGTGCCCTCTCTGATGGCTCTGAGGGAACATTGTGGTCTCCTTCAGCTTCTGTAGCTCCTCGTTCTTTGGTCTCTTGGAGTCTTCACCTGGCATCTATCTTCCCCACCTGTTTGTGCTTGTTTGCCTCTGTCTATGCTGCTCCTTATAACTCAGAAGTGATTAGGTTTAGGACACACCCACCACAATGATAGGACCTCATTAACATAACAAAGAAAACCCAATTCCCAAAAGGGATTACATCCACAGGGACAGAGGTTAGGATACCAACACGTTTTTTCATTTGGTAATGAGAGAATCCATGTAAAATCAAATGCGGGGGCAGGGGTGGGACTTGCTCTGAATACGGACATCCCTGTCAGTGAAAGATGATAGGCACTTCCCTAAAAAACACAAAAACAAACTGTTTAGCAGTGAGCTGAAATCTCCTGTCACCTCTCTATCCAATTTTCAGCCCATCCCTACTTCCTCCACACTACCGGAAATTCATCTGGAAAAAGGAAGTGCCTAGGAATCTTGACTCTTCCATTCTTTGATGTTAGCTTGAAAGATTCTAAATGAAGCCAGCAGTCTCTGACAACCTCTCCCAACACTGTATGAACCTCCGTTTGTAAGGATTAAAACACACACACACACACACACACACACACACAAACAAACAAATAAACTGCCTTGGAGTCTATTCTGACTCATGGTGATTCCGTGTGTCAGAGTAGAACTGTGTTCCATACGGCTTTCAATGGCTGATTTTCCGGAAGTAGATTGCCAGGCCTTTCGTCCCGATGTGCCTCTGGTAGGAGCTGAGCACATTAACCATTTGCACCACCAAGGGCTCTTGTAGGGATAAGCAGAAAGAAAATATCACTACATGCCTTAAGAGATGGGCAGTTAACATCTGGAAGCAGAGCAAATATTCCCCTAGGAAATGGACTTGTTGGTTGGTGTTGATTTGATTCTGATTCACGGCAACCCCATGTGTGCAGAGCAGAACTGCTCCACGGGGTTTTCAAGACTGTGACCTTTCAGAAGCAGATTGCCATGTCTGTCTTCCAAGGTGTCTCTGTGTGGGTTCAAACCACCAACCTTTTGGTTAGAAGAGCAAGTGCTTAGCCATTTGTGCCACCTAAGGACTCCTTCAAGAAAAAGGTAAAATCATTTGAGACGCTGGTTTTGAATTCTTAACAAAATTTAAGATTACTCTGAATTTATGAAGGAGAACAATTTGTGACAAGAAATTGATGGATTTAAATTGGAAAACATAGTTACCACGAATAAAAATGAAAAAGTGGCAACGATGAACAGATTAGATATTGCAGAAATTCGTGTAAGCAAATAGTTGGCTGGTAATTGCCATATAGCTATTAAAGCATAACATAAAAATCCTCTCACAATGCAAAGGAACATCATAACAGTGCGAAGATGGTAAACACAAAGATGAGGTTCGATCCAGGAATGTTCATATACATTTAATAGGGTAACTGAAGGAGAGCCAAGTTACAGAACTGTATACATGGATCATAGGGGAAGTTCAGAAATGTTTTTAACTGGAACAGAACTAGAAATAAATGACAAAAGGGAAAGCAGATACAATAAAACACCTTGAAAACTAAAAAATACTTTTTCAAGCAACTCTTTAAGTCAAAGAGAAAGTCAGAACTGCAATTGCAGACTATTTAGAGAGCAATAAGAATAACTTATAGTACGTGGCTGAAACTGAAGGAACAGATAATTATTTTACTAAAACTGTTCCAGAAACTGTTGCAGGAAGATGTAAAAGTGCCAAATGCCTTTAAAAGAAATGACATAAACCCGATACCGAAACACAATAAAAATAACGTTTAAAAAATAAAGCTATAGGACAATCTCTGGGATGAATATATTCAGTGTTGTACACGTGCCAAGTAAGGCCATTAACATGCAAACGGTGTAACTCTAGTCAATATCCCAACATGATTTCTTTTCAGAACATAACCAAAAGGCTCTAAATTTTATCTGGAAGTGAAATATGTAAGAAAAACTTGGAAAATAAGAGGGCAATTGTCTGTAATTGCTGTATAGCTATTAAAGCATTCCACGACATTTCAGTGATCAGAACAACCTTGAATTAACCTCAAAGGAGAATGCGCAATGGGGAGAGATGGCACACAAACGTTCCTCCAGAAACACGTGCAGATCTGTAGAAGGAGTTAGTGTTTCAAATCAGCAAGGGTTTATTAGTAAAATCTGTTAGCAACTAATCATTTATTTGGCAAAATAATAACAGCAAACAATGACAATAACATAATAGAGTTAGATCCTTATCAGATTAATTAAATATAAAGTAAGAAAGCCATAAAAGTATTAGAAGGAAATCCAGGAGAATAATTTTATTATCTCGGGATGGGGGAGGCATCTCAACGCAAGATCTTAGAGTCAGAAATCTTAAAGGAAAAGTCGATAGAACTGACTACCTGAAAATGATGGAAAAGACTCTTCTACGAGGAAAATATTACAATAAAAAATTCAAATAATGCCGAATTGGGAAATTCAACAAAGGCTGAATATCATTAACATGTAAAAAAAGAGCTCTTTCAAACCAATATATTGTATTTGTTTTCAATAGATATTTGTTTTCAATGTATCCGTATTTCAAACACGAACACCCCGGTTCCAGTGCGTGCTGATGCGCATGCCTCACTAAAGCTTGCAGCCACCTCGTGTGACCCACTCTTCTGCAGGGCCATCCTAGCTCCAGAGTTCCCGTAAGATTGGCTGAGAGTCTGTTATGGATTGAACTGCGTTCCTGGCCCCTTTCCGCCAAATATGTTAAAGTCCTAACCCAGTTACCTGGGAATGTAACCTTATTTGGCAGCAGGGTCTTTGAAGATGTTATCAGTTACCATAAGGTTATACTGGAGCAGGGTGATTCCTAATCCGCTATCAAAGAGAAGAGACACAGACAGACACACAGGCAAGCACCGCCATGTGATTTTGCAGCTAGAAGCCAATACATGGTTAGGCGACATATTTCTGTCCTCTAAGCCACTCTGTGGAGCTTCATTCTGGTAGCCCCAGGAAGTAAGCCGGGGCCTGCTGCAGCTGCTCAGCCGCGTCTAGTGCTGCCCCGCTCCCTCACGGTGCTGCTCCCGAGGGCCCGCTAAACCTCCTACCTGCAATCCTTGTCTCAGAATCTGTTTCCCGGAGAACCTGACCTAAGACATCAATTAGTTAGAAATGCGCGAGGAACCCAAGCACACATCACGAAAGAAAAATAGAAACCATGATGGTCAATAGCATTGAACAGGTGGAACGTTGTTCACGCAAAGCAAACCCACACCGAGAAGCAAAGCTGCTTGGAAATGTACGGAACACAACATTTCTGGATGTAAGTTTGACCATATGTATCAAAATTCAGAAAATACATATACTTTTGTCTGGTGATCTCCCACCTGTGAATTTAGCTTAAGGAGATACTTGTGTAGCTGTGTCGGGAAGTCTGCACACGAATGTTCTTTAGGGCATTACAGTTATGTTCATTTATAGGACCTGGGTATGTAAATAAATAAAGAAGTACCGTGCAGCTGTACCAAAATACAGGAGGAAGACACAGCAAAGAGAATACATTCTCCCACATTACAGGCAGTGCTCAGAACCCAGCATCTGACTCAGGGATATCCAGAATGTGCCAAAACTTTCCAATGAAGGGCCTGGCCTACTCAGGGGAGGGTGAACCTCCCATTTTGAGTCCTAATAAGACCTTTAGATAGGTAGCAGAGACATAAACGTTTCAAAGCTTTTCCATGGACAAAGATGATTAGGAATCATTTTTTTAAAGAAAAATTAAATTTCATTGAGGTCAGCATCAGGCAAAATGAGATGCTATCAGTCATCAGAACTGTCAAAAAGCACTAAAGTGCTAAACAACACAGTGTTTCATTTTTAAGCAATTAATCATTCATTGGAGAAAACATAATGAACAAAGCTATTTCTCTTGTGGTGCCTGTTTAACTCCTAACATTTTCATGGGTTGTGAGTATTTTCACAGGTGTCCTATTTCCTCTTAAGAACAAGATCTTCAACGTCTCATTAGTCAGCTTTCCACTGCAATATATCCTTCATTCTTTTTTTTCTTTTCACTCCTGGTCCTTTTAACTAATCTCTTAAGAATTTTTATAAAAGCAGTACATGCTCTAAGTAAAAAAATCCAAACAATGTTGAAAAATATAACACAAATGTCAAAGACCCTCTGTCCTTAGCCCCTGCACAGACAACCAGAGAAAGATAGATCAACTGACAGACTGGTAAATAAAAACATGGCTAGATAATGATATATTTAATTCTCTGTTACTTGCCCTTTCATACTTAATATACATTGGATGTATTTCCATGGCAATTCACAAACAAATCTACCTCCCTCATCAACGTTTGCATTTTATGCCATGGTAGAGGTACACTACCATTTATATAATGAACATTCCACACATCAACATTTAGATTATTTCAGAGATTTTCATATTAAATGTTCCAGTGAATATTCTTATACATATATCTTGGATTAGTGTATCAATAGGAAAATTTTTTCATAGGTCTTTATAAAATTGAACTTTTTACTAATATAAAAAATTAATAATTGTCAAATCAGAGAAAGTTTTAAAAAAATTTGCTCTTCAATGTCACTGAACTGTACATGTAAAAATTGTTGAACTGGGCAATGTTTTGTTATATATATTTTTACCACAATAAAAAAGATTAAGTATGAAACAAAAATTTGCTTTTTTAGAGTTTTGCCTCAATATCAAATGACATTCTTTTGTTTTTGTTTTTTTATAAACTTTCCACTAAGCTATGCTAAAATTGATTTAAAAAAAAAAATCTACATTGATCCCTGAAATCCAAAGGTTCTTTCTGATAGATCATTTAAACAATTATGCTTCATGGGCACAGCTCAAGGTTGGTGGCGTGACAGCACCTCCCCTGCCCCTTTGAACTGGGTATTCTGGAGATTTCTTCACTCAGCCCGACTAGCTGACCTTTGTTGATTTTACTTGAAGCTATTATTGCAATTGACTTAGTCCTGGCCGACATCTGGATGTGCTTTATAACAGTCTGTTTTCATAATTCCACAAGAAAGTTCTCAGGATTAATACTTGTTTATTTTCATCTTACTTTGGACCTTAAATAAACTGGTGGACAATTCTAGCAGAACTCCTTACTGGGAGCCATTTTACATAAGTAAAGGGGATGGTAAATCCATCAATCACTGGGTTTTCTGTTGCTTTAAAACCTCTTGCCAGCCGAAAACTATTCCAGAATGGGTATCAAGTCAACCACTAGCAAAATGCTTAGGGACATTTGCAGATTAGCTGGAGTAGAAGCAGCCATATGTGTGGATGGAATATACAGTTACCTTCCCTGTGTAAACAGGCAACAGGAAGAGGCAGGAATACATATGTGCATGTGTGTGTGTTCAACTAAGCACAAGGGACAAGATATTTTATTGAGATAATATGTGCTTTGTTCTCTCTCTTGTAGGCATCTTTTCCTCCTCCAGCTGAAGGCTGTTTCCTTTGCTTCTGCAGTTTTGAGATTGCAGTTTTAAAGAATTTCAAGACACATAGACTTCAAATTCAGGGTGTTAATCTAGGGTTAACTATTTTTTTTTTTTTAATATTTTATTGTACTTCAGGTGAAGGCTTACAGAACAAATAGTTTCTCCTG